>NC_058098.1:131670833-131973863 GCF_020171115.1 Neogale vison
CACTTAGGATACAGAATGTTGGAAAGATTATTTTTCCCACCACAATAAGGAAAACCCAGGTCATATTAAAAAAATCATAATTTTATCAAATTCAAAGAGATGAGGTTGCAAAGTAAGCATCTAGCCTTAAACCTAAGGAAAGGCAGGTATATTCAAGGGGAGATGGAACAGGGAATGATTAACCTTTACAAAACAGGGAAGGAAGACTGGTCCTCCATTTAAGTGGAAAAGAAAAATTCAGCTAACATGTTTAATTAATTGTTAGTCTCAGTGTAGGATAATGTAAGACTCCTGGGTTCTGGACACAAAGGGAGTTTTCAACCGTTCATAGGTTCTTCTTCCTGGATTTTCACCAAGAAAGCATGGAAAATACTAATCACAGGACAGGGATCATAGAAAGCATACCTTGCAGTGCAGGCCTAAAGACTCAAACACTTATAACTAATGGCCAAACAGAATAAGTGGTATTCATATGTGAGGCATAAATGCTCTTTACCTCAATGTATATTGTCCTTTACATTATATCTGGCTTTCCAACAAAAAGTGTCCATCATACACAAAAAAAGTCAGGGAAGAAAGAAACACAAGCCAACACACTATTAAGAGGCAAAATAGTCAACAGAACCAGACTCTGATAAGAACTAGATATTAGAGCTATGAGACAGGGAATTAAAAATTACTATAATTAATATGTTAACAAAAACCTTGTAGAGGGGTATCTGAGGGGCTCAGATGGTTAAGCATCTGCCTTCAGCTCAAGTAGTGATCACTAGGTCCTGGATCAAGCCCCAGATGGGGCTCCCTGCTCAGGGGGAGTCTGCTTCTCCCTCTTCCTCTGTCCCTCCCCGTACTAGTGCTCTCTCTGTCTCTCTGTCTTTCAAGTGAATAAATAAAATCTTTAAAAAAAAAACTTTTGTGGAAAACTTGCATGGATACATGGGGGAATTTCAGCAGAGAGATGAAAACTATAAAGGAGGCTAGAATTGAAATAGAGTAACAGAAATGAAGCATTCTTTTGATTAATTCACTAGAAGATACAACAATCCTAAGGAATGTAAAAATCAATGAACTGGTCAATACAAATCTACTGAAATATAATGAGAAAAGATAATAGAAAAATAAAAACAAGACAAAGTATTTAAGCACTCTAGGATAGCATCCAAATGTCTAAGTATCATATGTGTAACTTGAATCCTAGAATGCAAAAGGAAAGGTAATGAAACATATGAATTATTTAAAGACATAATGATTGATAACTTTCCAAAAATAACATAAAACATAAACCACAGATCTAGAAAACTCAGAGAATACAAAGAGGGATAAAAACACATGTACACACATTCACATACATCATATTCAAACTGCTAAAAATCAAAGAAAAGAGGTAATCTGTAAAGAAGATTGACAACAACAACAAAACAAAACAAAAAAATCCAAAAACCAAACCACTCCTCCCAAAAAGTCCACCCAAAACATACACAGAAGATCAATGTTAGAAATAAGACAGACTCTTCATTAGAAACTATGCAAGCTAGGGTCTCTGGGGGGCTCAGTTGGTTCAGTGTCTGCCTTCAGCTCAGGTCATGATCCTGGAGTTTCAGGATGGAGTCCAGCATCAGGCCTCCTGCTCAGAAAGGAGACTATCGCCCTCCGACCCTACCCCTTCCTGCTTTCTTTCTCTCACACACTCTCTCTAAAATAAATGATTAAAATCATGTAAGCTAGAAGACAAGAAAGGAGTATCTTCAAAGTACTGAGAATCAGAAGGCTAACACAGATTTCCACATCCAGTGAAAATATCTTTATAGATAAGACCTAAAAAAAGATAATTCTTGATCAATAGAACTATACTAGAAGACATAATAAAAGAAATTATTTAGGCAGACAAGTATTCTATTACACAGGAACCTGGATCTACAAAGAAGTTACAAAGTTCTCCAGAAATAATTAATATGAAAGTAAATATATATATTTTTCTTATTTGTACTTGCCTCAAACAGTAATTATCTGCAAAATAAAAATAAAAGGAATGTATTTTGGGTTTGTAGAATATTCAGAAGCAAAATATAGGATAAAACAGCACAAAAGGCAAAATGGAATCACTGGATTGTAAGGTTCTTATAATTATGTAGAATGATATGATATTATTTGAAGTTACTTTTATTTATTGCTGATATATTGTAAACTCAAGGACAAAAACTAAAACATCTAAAAAATGTATGATATGGAGGCGCCTGGGTGGCTCAGTAGGTTAAAGCCTCTGTCTTTGCCTCAGGTCATGATCCTGGGGTTTGGGGATCAAGTCCCGCGTTGGGCTCTCTGCTCAGTGGGGAGCCTGCTTCCTCCTCTCTCTCTGCCTGCTTCTCTGCCTTCTTGTGATCTCTGTCTGTCAAATAAATAAATAAAATCTTTTCTCCCTGATATGAGGAAGTGGTGATGCAACATGGGGGCTTAAGTGGGTAGGAGAAGAATAAATGAAACAAGATGGGATTGGGAGGGAGACAAACCATAAGTGACTCTTAATCTCACAAAACAAACTGAGGGTTGCTGGGGGAGGGGGGTTGGGAGAAGGGGGGTGGGGTTATGGACATTGGGGAGGGTATGTGCTTTGGTGAGTGCTGTGAAGTGTGTAAACCTGGCGATTCACAGACCTGTACCCTGGGGATAAAAATATATGTTTAAAAAAATTTAAAAATTTAATAAATAATAAATAAATAAATAAATAAAATCTTTTTAAAAATGTATGAAATAAAACCAATAGTAGAGTTTAAATAGATTGATAAAAAAAATCCATAGACATAATTGTCTATACTGAAAAATCCCAAAGAATTCTCAAAAATCTACTAGAACTAATAAATGGAAAGTTTCAGGACAGAAGGTCAATCTATAGATCATTCTATATAATATTAACAAGCAATGAGAAATTGAATTTTAAAAATATCATTTGTAGTAGCACCAATAAACATAAAATACTGGGGTATATACCTAACAAAATATGTGTAGGGGCTATATGCTGATAACTACAAGACCGTAGAAAAAAGAAAAGAATACTTAAACAGATGATGAGTTGTATCATGTTTATTTATGGGAAGGCTCATTACTGTTGAAATATGTCAGTTTTCCTCAAACTTATCTGTAGATTCAACACAATCAAAATCCCAGCAAGATTTTTTTTGTTGTTGAAACTGACAACCTGATTCTATAGTTATCTGGTAGGGGAAATATATTTTGCCTTATAAGTATAAATACAAAACAAAATGTAAAGATTTATAGTATTTTGAAGGGGAACAAATTTAGAAGTTTCACTCTGTCTGATTTTAAAACTTGATATAAAGCTGCAATAATTCAAAACAGTGGCAAATACAGAGTCCAGAAACAGAGAATGGGTGGAATTTTCAACAAACGGTACTAAGTAATTACTAGGTAATTATATATTGATATACAAAAAAGAGGAAAAAACCCAAAACATTTACCCATACCCATGTACCAAATGCAAAAGTTAATTCAAGATTGATCATATATTCAAATGGAAATGGTAAAGTATAAAGCTTCAAGAAGAAAACAGGAGAAAAACATTGCGTCTTGGGTTAGGCAGAGACTTCTTAGATACAATGCCAAGAACATGATACATGAAAGGGTAAAACTGAAAAATTTGGCTTCTTCATCATTAAACACTTCCATTCATCAAAATATTGTTAAAAAAAGAATGAAAAGTGAAAGACCAAGAGAAAACATTAGTAAATCTTGTATCTGCCAAAGGACTTATATCCAGATATAGTAGGCAGAATTCTAAAATGTTCTCCAGGGTTTTTGCCCCTTGATGCATACGTACTATATATTCCTTCCCTTTGACTATGGGCATAGCCATTTAATATGAGATAGCCCCTTGTTTAGATAACACATTAAGGGAAATGTGATGAGACAACCGCTTTGGCACTAGGAACCCATCACAGAGAATGGAGAGAGCTTCTGAGTAAGCAGCCAGATTGTTAGGATGCTACTTGGCTAGGACTTCAGAGTGGCCTTTACGAGCTGAGAGCAGCCCAGCCAAGACCCGGCAAAGAATCAGGATCTCGATCTCACTTATAGCAGCTGGAAACTGAATTCGGCCAACAACCTGAATGAGTTTGGATGCGGATCCAGAGCTCCAGATCAGACGAGATTAGAATGCAGCAGCTGACACCTTAAATTAGCATGTACGACTATAAGCAGAGAACCCAGACTTTTGACACAGAGAAACTAAGTGATAATAAATGGGTGTTGTTACCAAGTTAGTGGTAATATACACAGCACTAGGAAATGAATATACCACAAGATGTGAAAAATACACAAAACCAATAATAAAATGACCTAATTAAGGTTTGGCAAAAGATTTGAACAAATACTTTCTAAGTCAACATCATTAATCATTAAGGATACAAAATAAAACCACCAATGAGTGATATACCACCAAATATTTATCAGACAAACAAATAAAAAGTTTTCTATAAACACCAAGCAATGGTGAGGACTCTCATACATTGACTATGAAAATGAAAAATGATGTAGTCCCTTTGGAGAGCAGTTTTGCAATTTCTAATAATTATGCACTTATCTTAGAACCCAGAAATTCCACTCAAGGGAAATGAAAGCTGAAGTTTACATAAAAACCTGTACTTTGTGGTTAATAGTGGCCTTTCTCAATATTACCCAAAACTAGAAACAAACCAAATGTCCTTTCGCTGGTCTATTAGCTTTCTTTTGGTGCTGCAAGAAATTGCCACAATTTTGGTGGCTTAAAATAACACGGATTGATCATTTTACATTTCTGGTGGACAGAAGTCTACTTAGCTCTCTTTCCAGGCTAAGATCAAAGTGTTGGCAGGCCCGTATTCCTTTCTGGAGATTCTAGGGGAAAATGTATTTTCTTAGTGATTTGCATCTTGGAAGAGCCCAGCTCCATGTGGTAGAAGACTGAGGTCTAGTTTTCTTGCTGGCAGTCAGCTGCATTCCAGTGTAGCTCCAAGAGGCTCCTCTCCCGAATTCCAGAACCAGGAACAGGGCAGCAAATCCTTCTGACACTGCCATCTCTCTGATCCACATAATTATATTTGACCCAGGATTACCTTCCCATTGCAAGACCTGTAACTTAACTGCATTAGCCAAGTCTCTTTTTACCATATAAAGTAACATACTTAGTTTTTAAGGATTAGGGGCATGGCTATTTTTAGGGAGACATTAACCTGCCTACCACAATTGGTAATGAATAAATACAATGTAATAAATGCATATATAATGGAATGCGACTCAGAAAATTAGAAGGAAATGAGTTGATACATACAACAAGATGAGTAAATTTTAGAAATTTTTGCTAAGTAAAGGAAACCAGATTCGAGTCTGCATATTATCTTCCTCCATTTATTTGATATTCTGGAAAAGGCCAAACTCCAGATACAGAAAACAGACCAGAGGTTGCTCAGACCTGGGGACTAGTGGAGGACATTGGGAAGAGGAGGTCCTTGATGGGCTGGGGCTATGCTATGTTCCAGTCATGGCAGTCACACGACTGTTTGCATTTGTATTTGCATAACTGTATGCTAGAAACTGTATTAATATTATACCTTAATCAAATGAGCATATTTTTAACTGAGAGTTTTATGTAAAATTTACATCCATGGAGGAAAAAAAAAACAGAAGTCCAACTCCATCAATACCTGTAGATAAAAAGAATAGGCTTCTAAAACCACGAGGAAGTGTAACAGATATTGAAGATTTTGTGGATGATCACATGACACCTTTGAAGATGTAAAATTCCCACGAAATAATGCACAGAATGTCTATATCCGAGACAGACATAGAATAAGATGGAGAACAACCCAGACTAAGAAAATAAAAATATAGAAGCCAAAGATAGCACTAGACAGATATCTGCCATTATAGCTCATCTATTTATCTATCTACCTATCTACCTATCTTTATGAACAAATATGCTACATAATAAACAAAATTTTAATGAATTGGGAGAAAAACAAAAAAACCCTGTCATTTATTTAAAATAGAGTATCTTCTATATATAAATGCAATATCCTTTTAAAACTCAAAACTAATAAAACTGGAGAACCAGATAGTTCCTTCAAACAAAGAAGAAGGCAAGGCAAATGAGCACAAACATAATGATCGTGGTGCTGACAGCCATGTTTAAAACTGCACGTGGGTGTCTGGTAGATGTCTGTAACTCAGCTCAGAGTCTCAATGTGGGAATTAAAGGAATACTCCAGGGGCGCCTGAATGGCTCAGTGGGTTAAGCCTCTGCCTTCCGCTCAGGTCATGATCTCAGGGTCCTGGGATCGAGCCCTACATCGGGCTCTCTGCTCAGCAGAGAGCCTGCTTCCTCCTCTCTCTCTGCCTGCCTCTCTGCCTACTTGTGATCTCTCTCTTTGTCAAATAAATAAATAAAATATTTTTAAAAAAGGAATACTCCAATATAGACATGTAAATACTCTGTGGTGGGTGCTGAGACCGAGAGTAAGGTCTGTTTCTCTGTGGCCTCGGGATAGAGAGAAACTATCTAGTGAATATTATGATGTTTAGAGTAGAAAATGAAGAAATTTTCATCATGATAGATTTCCTAATGTTTGAGAGCCTGCTCTGTGCACAGTACAATGAGACATAGAGTAGTCATATGAGGCTGGTATCTAGAATTTCAAGTCCTGCTCTAGGTACTGAAAACACAGTGATGAAAACCGGCAAACTCCCTAACTTTTTGTAAAGAGAGACAATCAAGAACTAAACAAACTCAGGGTTGATATTAATATGTTTTATGCTGGAGATTATGAGGAAAGTAAGCATGATGCTATCACACTGATGGATTGATGAAATAATCCAACTACTATTCATTGAAATGTGACTTTTACATATCATGTGTCATTCTAAGTCTTTGCGGATACCGCAGTCCACAAAATCAATGAAGTCTCTATCCTCTTAGACTTTACATTCTAATGAGAGGATATAAAAACCAACATACTGACTGCTGTTTTACATTGGGTGACAAGAGAAGTTCTCTGTAGGGGAAGTATATCTACTGTGAAACCTTGATGGTGGAGGAGACATCCATTTAAATACCCATAGCATTCCAAGTAGAAAGGGTACTTGATCAAACCACCTGTGGGAAGAAATTGTTTGTTCCTGGGGGGTTACGAGAAAGTCAGTGCTCCTACAACCCAGTTGAGCAAGAGCACTGATGCTCAAGAAGTAAGAAAGTCTGGTGGGCCTTTCCCAGATCTGGGTTTTAGTCTCAATAATGGGAAGCTACTGATGTGTTATAATGTGAAAAAGGAATGGCAGCTAGTAGATCTTAAAATGATTATTTTGTTCTAGGGATAATGGGCTGAAGCAGTGAAAAGTGGTAGAAAGGAGGCAACTTAGAAGGTTTTTATGGTAGTTGGTACTACTCACTATCATAAGTGACTTTGATGAGAGTCCTGGAACTGGATGGGGACACAGACATAGGTGGATATGTTCATTTCTTTGCTTGGTTGTTTATAGTAGACATGTTGTCAGATATGCCAAATGACCTTCTCCATATCAGAAGCTAGTAAGTGATGGGTCAGCATTTAAACTCAGTTTAAATCTTTTCACTCAATGCCAGGAAAGATAGTTGAATTCAACATGTCAAATATTACTTCTTAGTCCCAGGATCAAGCAAAAGTAGTGCTGGCTTCATTTCATTTTTTCTTTTTCAAAATTATTTATTTAATTAATTTCTTTTCAGTGTTCCAGAATTCATTGTTTATGCACCACACCCAGTGATCCATGCAATACATGCCCTCCATAATACCCACCACCAGGCTCACCCAAACTCCCACCCACCTCCCCTCTAAGACCCTCAGATTGTTTTTCAGAGTCCACAGTCTCTCATGGCTCATTTCCCCCTCCAATTTCCCCCAACTCCCTTCTCCTCTCATCTCCCCATGTCCTCCATGTTATTTCTTATGCTCCACAAATGAGCAAAAACATATGATATTTGACGCTCTCTGCTTGACTTATTTCACTCAGCATAATCTCTTCCATCCATGTTGATACAAAAGTTGGGTATTCATCCTTTCCGATGGAGACATAATACTCCATAGTATATATGGACCACATTTTCCTTAACCATTAGTCTGTTGAAAGGCATCTTGGTTCTTTCCACAGTTTGGCGACTATGGCCATTGCTGCTATGAACATTGGGGCACAGATGGCCCTTCTTTTCACCACATCTGTATAGTGGGGTAAATACCAAGTAGAACAATTGCAGCATCATAAGGAAGCTCTATTTTTAACTTCTTAAGGAATCTCCACACCTTTTTCCAAAGTGGCTGCACCAACTTTCATTCCCACCAACCGTGTAAAAGGGTTACCCTACTTCACATTCTCTCCAACACACGTTGTTTACTGTCTTGTCAATTTTGGCCATTCTAACTGGTGTAAGGTGGTATCTCAATGTGGTTTTGATTTGAATCTCCCTGATGGCTAGTGATGATGAACATTTTTTCATGTGTCTACCCAGAGCTAGACCCCCAAGAGGTATGAAAGATGGATGTTTTGGATCCCAGGTGGCATAGAGCCTTGGCTCAGTTGACTTAACATGTTCTGACTTGTGCAAAAGAAAGTCAACCATGTGAAGAATGGAGAAAGAGCAGGGTTTTTTGTTTGTTTGTTTGTTTAATTAACATATAATGTATTATTTGTTTCAGGGGTACAGGTCTGTGATTCATCAGTCTTACACAATTCACAGGACTCACCATAGCACATACCCTCCCCAGGGTCCATCACACAGCCACCCCATCCCTCTCCTCTCCTTCCTCTCCAGCAACCCTCAGTTTGTTTCCTGAGATTGAGAGTCTCTTATGGTTTAAGGTGGAGGCTGAAAAGTTTAGTCACGAATGTGTTTAGCATAGAATGTCTGATGGGCTGTTGAATGAATGGAGCTTAATGTCAACAGTCACCTGGGTTAGAGATAAATAACTTGAGGAATCATCACCATATGGAAAAGGTTTATAAATTAGAAGGTGGTAATTGTTGGACTTTGGAAACAAGTTTAAAAACTGTAGTGAGTCTTATGAACTGTCTTCAACTTCCCTCTTTGGAATAAAGTCTGACTTGTGCCAGGAGAGCCTGTTGATATGGTAAGTTTTCTAAGGAAATATTCTCTCTGCTGAGCAAGGTTAGTTATAGAGAATTTCAGGGTTTATATTTGTCATATCTAAATGGCATTTCTTTCAAGCACATAAATGGTCTTTACTGACAGGAAGCTGTGCAAATGTTCCCCTTTCACAATTTACTGAAATTGCTGGTTATTTTTAGAGAGAGTCAGGCATTAGTGAACTCAATGCTGGAAACAAGTCTTTGATAAACTGACAGTTTAAAATTCAACATAAATTGCACCATTTCCAATACCAATAATTCTAGCAGACTTTTACATTGTGTGTTATAATTTTCAATAACATTTAAAAACTCAAGAATTTGGAGTGTTACTAAGGCAACCATCACCCTGGTTTTATAAATGGGTAAGCTGAGGCACTGGAGAGTGAAGAGACTTTTTCAAGGCCCCAGAGAAACTAACAAAGAGCCAAACTCACTGACTCTTATCAGCTCTTTTCATTGTACCATTTTCAGTCCCCTTAATAAAGATGAGAGTACTCTTATTATGTATTCAGTGAGCAAATAAAGACATGACCATATTTTAATTTTAATAATTTATGATTCTTCATAATGTTGCAGACCTGTGTTCTAGAAGATATTAGATACATTCTGAAAATTTGATACATTGTTTTTCCTTAATAAGAATGCTAGGCTTATAAACTGAGGGGAAATCAGGCTATAGTAGAGGTGCAGTGGAGGTAGAAAATTAGTCATCCCTTATTGATAATATAGTCTGGAACTCAGGAAATGACAGTGAATTTTGTTTTTCCAGTGGCTTTTAAGTGATGATGCAAATTCCTAATACTAAAACAGATTATTGACTAAATCATCTAAAACAGATGATTCATATACTTGCTTGAACTTCCCTTTAAGAAATATGATGGTCAAAAGCTGTCAGGTAAGACTGTAGCTATTGAGTAATATTGTTTTAATAAAACCAAAGAGTTATTTTTGAGCCTATACTATATTTTTGGTCCTCTAAAGCCATATTAAGATGAGCCCCATGGAATTAACAGCTAATCAGAAAAGTACTTGCTCTAGAAACAACCAAACTTCTTTCCTAAATATGCAGAAGACAATGATAAATACAAAAGCTCCCAAAAGGGCAACTGAGAGGGTCAGGGCATGTTTTGGTAGTCTTCTTCATGTCCAAGGCCTCCATGCCTCAATCTCTTCTCCTGTGCTTTTAAATGCTGCAAAGAGCTGGGATAAAGTTATCAAGATATGTGTGTTTGCAAAGATAAACTCTAAATGGATGAAAGACCTCAAAATTATACAGGAATCCATCAAAATCCTAGAGGAGAACATAGACAGTAACCTCCTCATCATCGGCCACAGCAACTTCTTTGAAGACACATCTCCAAAGGCAAAGGAAACAAAAGTGAAAATGAACTTTTGGGACCTCATCAAGATAAAAAGCTTCTGCACAGCAAAGGAAACAGTTACCAAAACAAAGAGGAAATCCATGGGATGGGAGGATATATTTGCAAATGCAGTACAGATAAAGGGCTGATATCCAAGATCTGTAAAAAACTTCTCAAACTCAGCACGTATAAAACAAATAATCAAGTAAAAAAAAAAATGGACAGAAGACATGAACAGACACCTCTCTGAAGAAACATACAAATGGCTAACAGACATATGAAAAAATGTTCATCATCATTAGCCATCAGGGAAGTTAAAATCAAAACCACATTGAGATACTATTTTATACCAGTTAGAATGGCAAAAATTGACAAGGTAAGAAACAACAAATTTGGGCAAGGTTGTGAAGAAAGGGGAACCATCTTACACTGTAGGTGGCAGTGTGAGTTGGTACAGCTACTTCAGGAAACAGTGTGGAAGTTCCTCAAAAAGTTAAAAATAGAGCTATCCTGATTGATATATTTAGACTTTATTTTGCTTATATATTTAACTTATCAGTTTTAATAATACTTTGTTCTCACCTTCAAGCAGCACTATATAGAATTTTGGGGGATCTGGTAAAACAGAAAAAAACGAAACCCAGACCTTTAAAAATTGTGAACACCTATCAAACACTTACTAAATAACAAGAACTTTTCAGGATTTTTACATTCATTTTAAAATCTAATTCCTAACCCTTCAAAGTAGAAATTATTATTATCCTCATTTGTGCAGATAAGACATTGCTTTTTTATTGTTTACAAGGGATTCTGTTGGAGGAGAAATAGCATTCTGATTGCCTTTTTTGGGACATACTAGATATAATATAATTGGTTTGTAGGATAAGGAGATTAGTCTATTGCAGAGTCCAGGGTCAGGACCAGATAAGGCTGAACTCTACAAGCAGCAAAGAGCATAAGCTAAAATTGAGATTGAGTTACAGATCAGAGTCTGAATTTATAGTTCAGGATAAAAGCAGTGAGGAGATAGAGTATAGGGATATAGGGAGGAGGGCCAAAATATATAACCTCATTTTATATATGGGAGACTTGGCTCTGACCAACGTAGCCAGTCTTCCTTCTCCTCATTTGAACATGTGCTGGGAATAGGACTAGCCAATGACTACCATTTTTCCTCCCTTGGGCATGCCTGAAATTTCATGATCTAGAGGACCTTTATTGCCCTCAGTGTGAGAATTTGAGTATCTTGCCCAAAGCCACACGGACAGTAACTGGCAAGGTAACATATTGTTTTCTGGGGCCCAGAATAGTGAAGTTGAGTGGGAACAGTATGTCGAACACAGGTACTTGAATTGTTCATACCTGAGTTTCCTCATTTCCTAAGTACTACACTTTGGAGATCAAATAGTCAAGCATGATTTGATGGATTTAATGAACTCAGCTTTTCCCTTTCAAATTGTAGTTTCCCTTTTGCAAGCTGTACAAACTGTAGATTCATCAGTGTCAGTTTCTGGGTCTACTATATTTGTGTTCTTTCTATTTAAAGTACAGCCAAGATACACAGATAAACTTCCTTTTAAGAGGTTTGTTTTTCTTTGCTGAGATGAAGCCTGTGTGTTTCATTTACCACTGCCACCCAGCCATTTCCAATTGCATTCTTTGGGTCCTTTCTCCCTCATTTATAATACCATTCAATTTAGAACAGCATATTTAGTTAATATTATTTATCTTCCTTAAAATTAATGAAAATGAGAAGACTGAAAGCAGTGTTGAGCTCTTTTACAGTTCATTCTAACTCAAAATATTGATCAAATCAATCTTTGTGTTATTTTATTGTACAAGAGACTTTGTTGGAGGCAAAATAGCATTCTTATTACTTTTTTTTTTTGCAACATACTAGATATAATATAATTGGTTTGTAGGGTAAGGAGATTAGTCTGTTGCAGAGTCCAGGGTCAGGATCAGATAAGGTTGAACTCTACAAGCAGCAAAGAACATAAGGTAAAATTGAGATTAAGTTACCAGATAAGAGTGCGGATTTATAGTTCAGGATAAAAGCAGTGAGGAGATAGAGTGTAGGGATGTAGGGAGGAGGGTCCAGATATATAACCCCCATTTCTGGTCAACCTAACCAGTCTTCCTTCTCCTGATTTTAATATGTACCAGGAGTAGGACTAGCCAATGACTATCATTTTCCCCCCTGGGCATGCCTGCAATTACATGATCTAGAGGACTTTTATTGCTCCTCAGTACGATGTCAGTTATATATGTAAACATGTTGGTTGGAAATGCTGCCTCATAAGACAAGTGTTTCTGGATAGCATAGCATAAATGGATATTTCTGGGTAGCATCATACCAATGTAAATTCTGATGCTTCATCCCTCTGGGGAGTGTGAGGAATGTTATTTGCTCCATGAAACTCGACAACTAACTAAACCCCTCGCCAGTCTACAAAATTACCAGGCTTTGTGCATTTGGATACTATAAGGCTTTGACAGTGATGGCAGAACAGGAATGAAATAGGAAGGCATTTGACCAAAAATGGTCAAATTTCCATCCAATTTTCATAAATCTTAAGGATGCCGATATCAGATGGTGTGATTGACATCTTAAGGTTTTTCCTTTATAGTGACATAATGTAAAAGTGGTTTGCAAGATCCTTTAATAATAATTTTGAAGCTTGGGAACATATATGTGCATTTGCCTTAACATGGTATGAGAGTGCAAGACAGACTTACAAAATCAGTGGTAAAATGCAATTGTATTTAGGACTAGCCTTTCTGTAGAATATAAAATAATTATTGAGAGGCCATTGAGTTTTTTTAAAAATTTATTTTCAGTGTAACAGTATTCATTGTTTTTACACCACACCCAGTGCTCCATGCAATCTGTGCCCTCTCCAATACCCACCACCTGGTTCCCCCAACCTCCCACCCACTGCCCCTTCAAAACCCTCAAATTGTTTTTCAGAGCCCATAGTCTCTCATGGTTCACCTCCCTTTCCAATATCCTTCAACTCCCGTCTCCTCTCCATCTCCCCTTGTCCTCCATGCTATTTGTTATGCTCCATAAATAAGTGAAACCATATGATAATTGACTCTCTCTGCTTGACTTATTTCACTAAGCATAACCTCTTCCAGTCCCGTCCACGTTGCTACAAAAGTTGGGTATTCATCCTTTCTGATGGAGGCATAATACTTCATAGTGTATATGGACCACATCTTCCTTATTCTTTCGTCCGTTGAAGGGCATCTTGGTTCTTTCCACAGTTTGGCAACCGTGGCCATTGCTGCTATAAACATTGGGTACGATGGCCCTTCTTTTCACTACATCTGTATCTTTGGGGTAAATACCCAGTAGTGCAATGGCAGGGTCATAGGAAAGCTCTATTTTTAATGTGTTTTTATGTGAACTCTCTTCATCCAATAGATCATCTTAAGTTAACTCTCTTCATCCAATAGATCCTCTTAAGCAGTATAAGAATGGTAATTTGGATTGGAAGAAAAACAAGGAACTTAAACTAAAAAGACTAGGTTGAAGTTTAGCTCTTCCCTTTAGAAGGGAATCTTTTACAATTTAATTGCATATGCCTGTATTTTTAACTGGGAAACATAAAATACATACCTCAAAACAAATATCACTATTCTGATCAATAAATGAGACTTTTTTTCCCCCCAGTCTACTGGTGAGAGCTCATTGCTAGTGAGACTGAGGTGGAGGCTAGATCACTTACTTCTGGTTGTATCAGTGTCTTGACCTTACAAGACAGTGTGCTGCGCTGAAGATGGCATGGCAGAGGGTTTGAGTGGAGTGACTTGAAAGATATAATGGGTCGTCAGTCTCTGTTACTAAGAGGCAAAATTCTCAATCTCCATGACTCAAGTCATAGAGAAACTAACTTTATAAACTCATCATGGCTAAAAAAATAAATAAATAAGTAAACTCATCATGGCTATAATGACTCTATTTGGGTCATTATGAAATCAAAATCTATTAAATCCAAGACTCTTAAGTGGGAAGTGGAGACTGAGAATTCAACCATCTCTTACTCAAATTCTTATTTTTAGAGGTATTTTTTTGGAATTTGAGAGTGGAAGAGATGTCCTATAAATTTCTCTTATTTTTGAATTTTGAATATAGAAAAAGGATACTGAGATCATCTATTCCTCATTTTATGAAATATTGAGCTTTGGAAAATAATAGCAAGACTATCAGTGGGAACCATAATAGTATCCATTTATCCATTATTTAGGTATATATTTGGAAATATGATCAAGTCTACACTAAAAAGTTTTTTCTAAATGACTCATTTTGACTCATTAAGCTATGAAGTCACAAACTCGTGGGCATTATGAAAATTATTCAACAGTTTGTATTTAAAGATTTGGATTAGGAGAAAAATTCTCCACAAATCATTAAATTTTATAATGCACCACAGTTAATTTTAGTTGTGTGAAGCGTTTTTGAAAAGGTGAAGTTATAAGCTATATAATAATCATATACATAGTTATTAATTTATTTTACAAAGAACATGAACTTTATAAGGATATAAACTAAGAAAAAAATGAAGGCAAAGGTTGATGTATTTGATTACATTAATATTTAAAACTTTAATTTATTAAAAATATTTGTATCACATATAAAATGTAAGTTGATATGTTTTCTTGGTGAAGCATTCTTACAAACTTACAAGAACTAAAACAAAAAAAGTATGTCAAAAAATTTACTGAAGGAGAAATACAAGTTGATAATAAGCACAAATAAATATCTATAAAATTATTAGTTATTATAGACACAAATTTAAATGAAATGATACTACTTTTTCTTATTTAATAGAAGAAATAAAAAAGAAATCAGTGATTTCAAGTGTGTAATAAGAGGAATATAACATATATCATTGCTGTAAATAGTTTAACATATTAATGAAAGTATGTAGTACTATGGATTGAGCCTTAAAATATCCATATTGTTGCACCTAGAATCTTGACCTCAGGAAATATATTTCACAGTATTATTCAGAGATCCATAAGAAGAAATAAACCTATATAGAAATGAAAAAGATATGCTAAAAATATAAAAATCATTTTAATAGTAAGAGTACAGACATGCATTAAAAATACATATCCATTATGCATCTGTTGTAAATGTTTTCAAATAACATTTGCTATTAAAGGAATACTGTAGGGACACCAGGGTAGCTTAGTTGGTTAAGCATCTGCCTTTGACTCAGGTCATGATTCCAGAGTCCTGGGATCAAGTCCTGCATTGGGTTCCTTGTTCAGTGAGGAACTTACTTCTCCTTTTCCCTCTCCTGCTTCTTCTGCGTGTGCTCTCTCTTTCTCTCTCTCTCTCCATCAAATAAGTAAATAAAATCTTTAAAAAAAAATAAAGTCATACTCTAATAATTTTTGAACATTTAAAGAAAGGGAACATAAGTGGAAAGAGGAGTAGAGTAGGGATAACATTTTTATAGTGCAAACTGGGAGAGACTAGAGAGACTTCATCAAAATGCAGCAGAATTTTAGGAATGTGTTCCTCTGTTACACAGCAAGGAGTTATGAAGTGGATGAGGGGTTTAATGAGCTAAGGTCATCTGGGCAAGCTCTGTAACTCTGGGCATGGGAAGATGTTTCTAAAAATAGCCTCTGGTAGGCTTTGAGGTCTAGCTCTTGCAAAGTTTAGTTAAATATAGCAGTAACTTTGAAATCAATGAGGTGCATGCATGTGTGTGTGAGAATGTGTGTGTGTGTGTGTGTGTGTGTGTGTGTGTGTAGGCTATACAACCAAGTGTAAGGCTGTATAATTTGTAAGAAGTCAGGAGTTGCACAGAAAATTTTAGAAGCAGTCTAAGGATCTACTGTCAAGCTATCATTGATTGACAAGATGACAGAGAAGGAAGCCTAAGAAGACACAGTGACTCAACCCAGGCCATAATAAACTGAGGCTCCACATCTGAGTAGCTAACATGTGAAAGTTGTTCTACTGTCAAATCTGACATCAAAGACTTCAAGATGGTTGATGGGGAATAGGGAGGAGACCTGTTATGATGAGCTCTGGGTGTTGTATGTAGGTGATGAGTCACTGAATTCGACTCCAGAAACCAATGTTGCACTGTATGTTAACTACATAAAATTGAAATTTAAAAAAAAATGATTTAAAAAAGTTGTACTATGAAAAAACAAAACAAAATGAAAACAAAGGCTTCAAGAGTGAAGCAGTGATCAGATATAGGATCTCGGGTAACTTGTGGCTTTTATGTATTATATATTAAGTTAGCTTTTTTTTTGGAGTCAATGTCTGCACCTGGTGCACAATAGAAATGCAGATAATAGGAAAGAACCGCTTGCTGAAGTGAGCAATCAGAAAATAAATAGATTTGTTTATGTTGTCATTTGAATTATCAGCTTAATGTTTTGTTAAATGTTTTTATTAAGGTTTCCTAACAAATAGAATTCATTTAAAGACTTCATGCTGTGGCCAAGGCAGTTCTCAAAGGAAATTTACATACTTAAGTGCTTTCATCCAGTTAACAAAAAAATTCAAAGCATTCAGATACTGTTCAGAAGGAAAAGGAAAATGCAAAGAAAGAAAACTAAAAATGTAGAAAGAAATGAATAAGAGTAATATGAAAAATGAGGTTTAAGAAAAATTGTAGGTTTTTCTTGATAAAATCAAAGCCGGTTATTTGATAGGACCATAAAATAACTAAAAGCTAGGAAGTCTGAAAAGGAAAAAGAAAAGATAAATAATAGTATCAGGAATGAGAAAGATAGTACAATTAGGGAGTAAAAAGCATTAGAATATTTTGTATGATATCATACCAATATATTGGAAAATGTGGATAAAATCAGTGGTTTTAGAAAAATATAAACTATAAATCAACCTAGGATGTGATACAAAAGTAGTATTACCCTAGTTTAAAAAAAATTACAGTGTTTGTCAAAAGATCTATCCCTCAAAAATAAATGGATCCCAGACTCTTTTAATAAGGTTGAGTGCCATGAAATATTATAAGCATATATGTTTAGATTTGCTCCATGCAATAAAAGGGGATATGCAACTTCTCATTTTATTAAACAGACCTTTGATAACTTTTGATACACAAAAGTAAATTAACAAAAGAGAGAAATTTTTAGACCAATTATAATTTGAATATAGATGCAAATATGTAAATAAAATGTTATTTGGCAGTACATTTGAATTTTATTTAACAGGGACTTAAAGTCATATAAATTGAACAACTAAGACATATCAGCAATGCTAAGATATTTCAACTTCAGGAAATCTATTAATATAATTTGTATTCAGAAGGAGAAAAGTATGATTTTTTTAATGAAACCAAAACAAAAGGATCTCCCACTTTTTCCCATGATGGATTGACAGGTACTGGATTACCTTTCTATATTTAATAACTAAATTCCTGGACAAAATGTATAAAAGTTTTTATTAGATATTGAACAACAGGCAGTACAAGAATATGATCCCCAAGAAAAGCAAAACAAACAAGGTGAGACCTACAATTGACCAGCTTATCATCTGAAGAGTGTTTCCAGGTTGTATTACACAAGAGGGAGTCAATAAAATAGAAATGGAAAATAGAAAAAAGCAAGAAAAAGGTCTGATGAACAATATAAAAGATAGCTTTTGAAACGATCAATAAAATGGATAAACCATAAGCTAGATTAAAGAGGAAAAAAATAGGAGAGAAAAAGAGAAGGCAGAAATTACCAATATGGAGAAACAGTGGTGCAAATCCTACAGGCATTCAAAAGATGAAAAGAGAATATTATGAACGACTTTTGCTAATTAATTCAAAATATAGTTTGAAAGGAAAAATTTTAATCCTCATGCAAAAAGAATTAGATACGGTAAAAAATGTATATATGAACAGAAAGTTCACATAAAAAATAAAACATGACTCATTCATCCTCTATTATTAAACTTTAACTTGGCATAAACCCTTTAGAAGGCAATTTTATAATATCTAACAATTTAACTGTTTATACTATATTTTAACCTAGCATTTACAGTTTTAAAAAATTTAGTCTGAAATAGCCAAATATACACTTTACATCAGGCACTGTTCAAAGAGTTAGGTATAAAATAGTGGTCAAGACAAATTCCTTATCTCATCTACATTCTGCTTTCCTTGGGCAGACTGACATTGGATAAGAACCCCAAAAACCAAATGCCATCCACAGTTATAGAGCATGATTGTTGGTTCCTTAAAGTGTAGAATATCATAGATAAGCATAACAGAGGAATCATACATATACATACATTTACCAACACACTGTGTGCACAGACAGAATGTAAATAGTCCCAACTGTGTCATGTTTGTTATCATTATATTCATACATAATGAGACAGACCTAATTTAGTAACACAAACATTTCTATAAATGATAATTCACGTGAAAAAAGTTTCTAAAATAGTGTACATAATCTAATCCTACTTGTTTAAATATGTTTCTCAGCTCCTTCTGAAATGTACATTCATCTCAGCCTTTTCTCTAAGGATTCTCAGAGGTTAATTTGTCCCTCAAGCATTTGCAAATGGGACCAACAACTTCACATGCCAATGTTAATATTTGACAAAATACTCCACCATACTTCACACTGTGTTCTGAAACCAAATGAGGAATCGTTGATCTAAAGACAAAACATAGTGATGGACAATGAGTAGCCCAGAGCCAGGGGATAGAGTTAAATATATGGGAGAAATGATGAGATATCATGGTTGGAAGGAAGAGATCTTATACTACCAAATTCTCTTAATCAGCATAGAATGTCTCTAAATTGTATTTTCTTTATCTTTTAGAGGTATTTTCTGGATCTTAGATATGTCTCCTTTGTCATCATACTATTTTTTACCTTTCTTTGTTTCTTCATCTGTCTTATTAAGTGCCAATTTATTAGTCTTTTCAAATAAATACTTTGGATCTTGTCAAATTATTTCCATTTCTTTTCTCAAATATTTTATTTATTTGAGAGAGATAGTGAAAGAGAGCAGGAACAGAAGGGAAATGGAGAGGAGGTCTTCTTGCTGAGCAGGAAACCTGGTGTGGGACAGGATCTCAGGATCCTGGGATCAAAACCTGAGTTGAAGACAACCACTTAATGGACTGAGCCACCCAGATGACCCATCCATTTCATTTTTTAAAATTTGTTTTGCTCTTCCTTTTCTACATTTTGCAGATAAATTCTTAGCTTATTAATTATTCAGTCACTCTTTTCTCACATTAGGAATTTAAAGCTATCATTTTCCCCCAAAATACTGCTTTGGTTTCATTTTGCAAGCTCTCATATTTAACAATAAATCAGTTACATAATTTATAAATACCTTGATAATTTAATATCCTTTAACCCATGAGTTATTTCTAATGTAAAAAAAAAATTAAGTGGAACATTTTCTAGTCATTTTTGCTTAATGACCTACTCATCCCAGAATAGCCTGCACACTTTAAATGTTATCTTTTTACAGATATATATATGTAAATATATATAAATATATATTATATATATATAAATTTTAAATTTTTAAATTTATAAATATAAATATATGTAAGATTAAAAGATAACTTTAAATGTTATCTTTTTACAGATATATATGTTATGTATATGTATATATATGTATATATGTATATATAACATATATGTTATATATTATATACACTATATATAATATTATGTATAATATATTTTATATAATTATTATATATCATATATAATATATAACAATATATACTATAATATATAATTAATATATAATTATATATGATATATACCAATTAATTATAATTAAATAGTTATAATTATTAATTGATCAATAATTATAAATATATAATATGATATATAATATATAAATATATTATATATGATAATTATATATAATATATATAATATAATATATGTTAATATATAAATATAAAATTATATATTAATGTTATATATAATATAATATATATAGTGTATATAATATATAACATATGTTATGTATATATACATATACAAATATGTATATATACATATATATACATATACATAACATATATATCTGATAAAAAGATAACATTTAAAGTTATCTTTTTATCAGATATATATTCAGGCTTTGTGGTTATTTGAATGTTGGTGGAGAGTATTGTGAAATATTGTGAAAAATGTTGGTGGTGAGTATTGTGAAATATTCAGCATTTATCCATTAGGCCAATGTTGTTAAACATATTGAAATCCATTATAGTCTTAGGGTTTTTTTTTTCCAGTAATTATTCCAGGATTATGATTTTACATATACTTCTCAAATAATTTCCTCATATAGTCCTGTCAATTTTTGCTTTTTATGTTATAAGACTGTATTTTAAGCATAAAAATCTAGAACTATTATATCCTCCAGGCAAACTGGAGTTTTATCATTCAAAAGTAAACTAGTTGAATTCTATTAAGAACTTCCTACCATATTGTGTGTTTTGTATGATATTAGTCTAGCTACATTAACTTTTACATTTCATTCTTTGAAATCTGGCTACTTTTAATATTTCAATTTCTGTGTGTTTTGTGGTCTAATAATTTATGTCTTTTAACTAGATTCAGTATGTTTAAATTTGTTTTATTCTTCTTATGGGTGTATACTACCCATATATTTCTAAGGATTTATTTTCTATTTTATCAAATCATTTTTTTTTCAACTTTTGTTTAGGTGTTTAGTGAATGATTTTTATTTAAGTGGATTATTTTCTCATTTCTTTTTTTGATATTTAAACTTTATTTTATTTTTTCAGTGTTCCAAGATTCATTGTTTATGCATCACACCCAGTGCTCCATGCAATATGTGCCCTCCTTAATACTGACTCAGGCTTCCCAGCCCACCACCCCCTCCCCTCCAAAACCCTCAGTTTATTTCTCAGAGTCCACAGCCTCTCGTGTTATTTTTTTTTCTCTGCTATTTCTGTTTTTGGATTACTATTCCTTATTTTTAGCATGCATTATTAACCTTAACCAAGTCCACATTTTGTCTGTAACTTATAATACTTTTAAACAACATAAATTTAAAATGCTACCTCCAATCATATCCTCCAAATTGATATCCAATTATTTTTGTATTTTAGCTTCATTTGGAATATTTAATACCTCAAGAGGGATTATCTTAATGGTTTTATATGGTCAGTGTTTGTTTCAACTACACACATATTTACCGTTTTTTAACCATCGTTTTTTTCTTGAATGTCAGATACTCCTTCTGTGGTTATTTTCACTCATCCTTCAGAAATTCCCTTAGTTGACACTATTTGGAAGTAATATCTTAGGTTTCCTTTTAATTGAAAATGTTTTTGTTTTATTCTAAGTTTTAAAAGATAATTTTTCTTAGTATAAAAACTCTAGTTTTGTAATGTATAGTACAGGAAATACAACTAATTTATTGAATTAACTTTGCATCATGACAAATGGTAACTAGAATATCATGCTGATGGGTTTACAATGTATACAAGTGTTGAGTCACTATGTTGTACTCATGAAACAAATAGAATATTGTATGTCAATTACACTTCAATAAAAAAGATTCAGAAGTATAAAAATATCTAGTTTGATAGTTATTAAACATTTTAATACATATAAAACTGCTTTTTCACATCTCACATGTATCTGTGAAATAATACAAAATTTGCTTAATAAAATCAAAGAATTATTTAAGATGGCATGCTTTGGAAATAGAAAAGCTACCAAATATAATTATTTCAATTTTAAAGAGACAAACAGCAAAGAAAACACTGATTTCACTTGCACATTAAAATGGTCAATTATTACGAAATAAAAGGGAATTACAAATAATTGCCTATCTTATAAAGTGGCAAATAAATAAGTCAATAAATAAGTAGGCTTAGCAAATTCATCCTTCAATTCATACTGGTTCAGACACTTACTCTTTCCTGAGAATCTAGAAGGAGTGAAAATCTATGAAATAGCTGAAGATACAAAAATGTATTATAGAATATGCCCTTGGTTAGGCAATTCCAGAATAATGATTTACTATCACGTGAATACTAAAATGAATTTTATTTTTTTCTGGTGTGATTTCCAGAAAATTGTCCTAAAACTAGTTCTTAGAAAAATTGACATCTAAAGTCCCAACTAACAGTTTAAAATTCTACAACAAAGGAAAGCAGAAGCTGTTTTTCTTTTGTGCAGAAGGATCTAACTGGTGTTCGCTTATTAATAAGTCTCTAAGAGGGAAAGCTTTCACTTGTAGGGCAGTATTTTAACATGTTAATGTGCAGATAACAGAAATAACAGCTTTGCCTTTGATGATTTCTCTGCCAAGAGAGCGGTTTACCCTGTAATTTAGGCAAGCAGGTTCACATTCTGCGGGTTAGTTTACTCATTTGTGAGTTTTTTAAAAAAAATTATGATGATTATAAAAGCCTAAATATGTGCTCATGATTTCACTGTCGTTTATAAATGTTAATATGTTGTGGGTTTTGCACATTTTTTTAAAAGATTTTATTTATTTACTTGACAGAGTGAGATCACAAGTAGGCAGAGAGGCAGGAAGAGAGAGAGGAAGAAGAAGGCTCCCTGCCAAGCAGAGAGCCTGATGCGGGACTCGATCCCAGGACCCTGAGATCATGACCTGAGTCGAAGGCAGAGGCTTAACCCACTGAGCTATCCAGGCACCCAGTTTTACACATTTTTATTCTGGTAGTTTAAAACAAAGAGAAGCCGAAAAAACTTACAACGAACAGAATTACACCCACTGCTTATATTCAATAATTATTTACTATTTATCTCACACATATATACACATGCTTACATATATATAGTTGTATGCACATACATATTTACATACATGTATGTATGTTCATGTATCTGAAAGCAAGTTGCAGATGTCATGATGATTCGACCCTATATATTTCAACATAATCTCATAAGAATAAAGATATTATTTATTATAACTACAACACTATCATCTCACACATGAGAATTAACAGTAATTACATGACATTATTCAATAACTTTTTAAAAGTCCGGATCCAATCAATGTTCATGCTTTTTATTGAGATATGTCTCTTATCTTTTTAAAAATTTATCATGGTTCCATAGTTTGGCGACTGTGGCCATTGCTGCTATAAACATTGGGGTACAGATGGCCCTTCTTTTCACGACATCTGTATCTTTGGGGTAAATACCCAGGAGTGCAATTGCAGGGTCGTAGGGAAGCTCTATTTTTAATTTCTTGAGGAATCTCCACACTGTTCTCCAAAGAGGCTGCACCAACTTGCATTCCCACCAACAGTGTAAGAGGGTTCCCCTTTCTCCACATCCTCTCCAACACATGTTGTTTCCTGTTTTGTTAATTTTGGCCATTCTAACTGGTGTAAGGTGATATCTCAATGTGGTTTTAATTTGAATCTCCCTGAGGGCTAATGATGATGAGCATTTTTTCATGTGTCTGATAGCCATTTGTATTTCTTGATTGGAGAAGTGTCTGTTCATATCTTCTGCCCATTTTTTGATGTGTTTGTCTGTTTCGTGTGGGTTGAGTTTGAGGAGTTCATTATAGATCCTGGATATCAACCTTTTGTCTGTACTGTCATTTGCAAATATCTTCTCCCATTCCGTGGGTTGCCTCTTTGTTTTTTTGACTGTTTCCTTTGCTGTGCAGAAGCTTTTGATTTTGATGAAGTCCCAGAAGTTTATTTTCTCTTTTGTTTCCTTTGCCTTTGGAGACGTATCTTGAAAGAAGTTGCTGTGGCTGATATCAAAGAGATTACTGCCTATGTTCTCCTCTAAGATTCTGATGGATTCCTGTCTCACGTTGAGGTCTTTTATCCATTTTGAGTTGATCTTTGTGTACGGTGTAAGAGAATGGTCGAGTTTCATTCTTCTACATATAGCTGTCCAGTTTTCCCAGCACCATTTATTGAAGAGACTCTCTTTTTTCCACTGTATATTTTTTCCTGTTTTGTCAAAGAACCAAGATGCCCTTCAACGGATGAATGGATAAGGAAGATGTGGTCCATATACACTATGGAGTATTATGCCTCCATCAGAAAGGACAAATATCCAACTTTTGTAGCAACATGGACGGGACTGGAAGAGATTATGCGGAGTGAAATCAGTCAAGCAGAGAGAGTCAATTATCATATGGTTTCACTCATTTGTGGAGCATAACCAATAGCATGGAGGACAAGGGGCGTTAGAGAGTAGTAGGGAATTTGGGTAAATTGGAAGGGGAGGTGAACCATGAGAGACTATGGACTCTGAAAAACAGTCTGAGGGGTTTGAAGTGGCGGGGGGGTGGGAGGTTGGGGTACCAGGTGGTGGGTATTATAGAGGGCACAGCTTGCATGGAGCACTGGGTGTGGTGAAAAAATAATGAATAATGTTTTTCTGAAAATAAATAAATTGGGAGAGAAAAAAAAATTATCATGGTTCCAATTTTTCTCATAGAATGTCATTGTCTAATAGAATGTCTCATTTTCAGAATTTATCTGATTATTTCTTTATGGTGGTTAACTCGTTCTCCTCTTCCTCTCTATTTCCCATAAATTGGACAGTATGCCTAAAGGTTTTAGGTAATTTTTGGCAATAATATTTCACAAGCCATGTTTTGTATTTCAGGGAGCACAGTCAGGCTGGGTAGTGCTGAGTATGATCACTTGATTAAGGTGGTGATTATTGTACAGTTATTACCATAACATGAGGATCACTCCCTTGTCAAAGAACATTTTCCCTTTTACAAGTAGCAAGTATTCCATGGTATGATGCTTTGGCATTGTGTAAAAATTCTGTTTCCCAACATTGTAGCTAATGATTTTAACATTTACTCATGAGTCTTGTCAGAATCACATATTCATTGAATATGGCAAAAATGGTAATTGATTTTATTGGTTTCTTTCATTATTTACATGGTATTCTTTTGTAAAGACTAGGGATCAACTACAGATTCTCTTATAAAGACAGGATAATTCTTTCCCCATGTCTACTGATTTTTGGAGTAAGGAGTTGGTGCTAAGAGTTACCTCTGATGGAGGCAGATTTTTTTTCTTTACAAGTGTGATTGTGCTCCTCATGTGGCTTCTCTAGCCCTTCCTTTGCTCTGATCTGGTCAGTCTACAGTGAACTGAATTTCCCAGGCTTCTTTGGCAAGTTGCCTCCAGGAAAGTTCATCTAGTAGGAAGGAGTACTGGAAGGCTGGAGGGCAAAGACAGCAAGGACTCAGGGCTTGCCTCCCTCTTGCTCTGCCCCTTCCAATGATGGGGGCTTCTCCTCATGACTCCAGCCCTCTCCAGACATCCCTCTGTAGTCCCAGCTCACACTAGGTATGTCAATTTTGTTCTCCCTCCTGTTCGTGTCTCCACTGCTGGGCTCTGGTAATATAACATCTTTGTACCGACCGCTATTGGGGTATCATGGCTTCTAGACTGTTTTGATGGAAAGCAATGAAGATATTTTAAAGATCATGTGTTCATATAGATATTCTCATTTCAAACTCACCTTATATACCCTTTATCAACCTTTTGGATTCTAGTTTCTATTCTTGAATACTGCAAATTTGATTCCTAATAGCATGAACATTGTCTAATTTTCTGAATCCTACAACATACTTTTTTATTTCCTCAGCAATCTCTAACTGCAACACATAAAATAGTTTTAGTACAGAAAAGGCTGACATTTCTACCAACAGAAATAAAATTGCTGATCATTGTTTAAGGTTCTAAGTTATTTTGCTTTTAAGATATATTCATCTACGAATATAGTTTCATTTTCAAAATCACCTGAAATGCTTATTTGTGAGCTTTGTTACTAGTTCGATATGCTATTATATATTTAGTATACTTTTGTTCCTATTTGTTTTCAGTTTCAGGGTTTGCATTTTCTTCTTTTAAAGGAAACTTTATTTTCTGAAATAAAACATTGATATGATTTGAAAGACAAAACTATTGCCCCCTTTTCCCAAATATGCAGAAACTCCAATGCATAGACTTCCATTAACTTTCAGGATGAGGGGTGGTTCAGTGTGTGCCTACCTTCCTGGTCTCAGTATTCTGACTTCTTGACATGAACAGAATTCTGCCGCCCCCCCTTATGTCCCCATTTCATTTTTAAAAAATATTTTATTTATTTATTTGACAGAGAGAGATACAGTGAGAGAGGGAATACAAGCAGGGGGAGTGGGAGAGGAAGAAGCAGGCTTCCCGCCGAACAGGGACCCCAATATGGGGCTTAATCCCAGGACGCTGGGATCATGACCTGAGCTGAAGGCAGAGGCTTAGCCCACTGAGCCACCCAGGCACCCCCCCACCCCATTTCAGTTTTTACAAGAGTGTTCTTAATAGTGTATGGAGAGTTTTCATAATTGTATTATGGCAGGCATTCCAGATCTCTAAACCATCAAATTGTCAGAATAGGATCTCTCAGAACTGTGTCCTATTTATCTCTATCAAAATCAATTAAGCAAACTTAATGTCTTAGTAAGTGGTCATTGAATATAATTGTACCCTTTCTAATACTATGCACTTTCAATGGTAAAGACTAGAGGTTCTCAACAGTGATGCTATTGACATTTTGAGTGGAATAATTCTTTGTTGTAGAGGCTGTATTATAGAATGGTTAGGAGTCTCTCTGTCTGGCCTCTGACTACTGCATGCCAGAGTCCCAGTCATGGCATTCAAAAATGTCTCCAGATGTTGTCGAATGTCCTGTGGGGCAGAAATCACTCCCAGAAGAGATCCACTAATATTAGACTATAGGAGACAGCATTTTATTGTGTCAATCATAGCAATATTCTCATACTTTGAATATTAGAGTTTTAGTCAACATGGTTGATGTTTGTAGTAAAATGAAATCACTTGCAATTAGTTCTTGACTTGCTTTTCTCCTTGATCCCTCATTAAGGAGTAGTTAGGCTACGTATCTAATACTATGCACTTTTAATGGTAAAGATATCTGAATCCCTTGCAAGTGATAAAAAAACAGGTCAGTGCCGGGTGCCTGGGTGGCTCAGTGGGTTAAAGCCTCTGCCTTTGGCTCAGGTCATGGTCCCGGGGTCCTGGGGTCCTGGGATCGAGTCTCACATTGGGCTCTCAGCTCTGCAGGGAGCCTGCTTCCCTTCCTCTCTCTCTGCCTGCCTCTCTGCCTGATTGTGATCTCTGTCTGTCAAATAAATAAATAAAATCTTAAAAAAACAAAACAGGTCAGTGAGCGTTAGGAAATATACTTTTCTCTGTGTGGCTATAATCGGGGCCAATTGGTTTAGTGAGCTTTCCTGCCCAGCACCAGCTGAGTCTTGCCATACTTTGTATTCCCTTCTGAGTCAGTCTGTCATCCACCTCATTTCTGCTAACACAAGTTGAGGTGGCACTGATTTCCATACAAATCTTAGTGTCAGTCTTGAATATACATCTGGACCAGTCATGTGGCAAGAATTTATTGGTTCTGGTAACAAAGGAAATGAAAATTCTGTGAAAAGGCCACTAAGTGTAAGAGGGTTCCCCTTTCTCCACATCCCCTCCAACACACGTTGTTTCCTGGCTTGCTAATTTTGGCCATTCTGACTGGTGTAAGGTGATATCTCAATGTGGTTTTAATTTGAATCTCCCTGATGGCTTGTGATGATGAACATTTTTTCATGTGTCTGATAGCCATTTGTATGTCTTTATTGGAGAAGTGTCTGTCCATATCTCCTGCCAATTTTTTGATATGATTGTCTGTTTTGTGTGTGTTGAGTTTGAGGAGTTCATTATAGATACTGGATATCAACCTTTTGTCTGTACTGTCATTTGCAAATATCTTCTCCCAGTCTGTGGGTTACACTGTTGGTGGGAATGCAAGTTGGTGCAGCCTCTTTGGAGAACAGTGTGGAGATTCCTCAAGAAATTAAAAATAGAACTTCCCTATGACCCTGCAATTGCACTACTGGGTATTTACCTCAAAGATACAGATGTAGTGAAAAGAAGGGCCATCTGTACCCCAATGTTTATAGCAGCAATGGCCACGGTCACCAAACAGTGGAAAGAACCAAGATGCCCTTCAACGGATGAATGGATAAGGAAGATGTGGTACCATATACACTTTGGAGTATTATGCCTCTATCAGAAAGGATGAATACCTAACTTTTGTAGCAACATGGACGGGACTGGAAGAGGTTATGCTGAGTGAAATAAGTCAAGCAGAGAGAGTCAATTATCATATGGTTTCACTTATTTGTGGAGCGTAACAAACAGCATGGAGGACATGGGGAGATAGAGAGGAGAAGGGAGTTGGGGGAATTTGGAAGGGGAGGTGAACCATGAGATACTATGGACTCTGAAAAACAATCTGAGGGTTTTGAAGGGGCAGGGGTGTGGAAGGTTGGGGTGCCAGGTGGTGGGTATTATAGAGGGCACAGATTGCATGGAGCACTGGGTGTGGTGCAAAAATAATGAATACTGTTATGCTGAAAATAAAAAATAAATTTAAAAAAAAAGAAAAGAAAAGGCCACTAAGTCCCCATTTGTGGAGTTTACTTCATACATTCATTGAGGCAGCTTTTACTTTCCTACCATAATAATCAGTTTTCCTCCACTCCACATCACTCTGTTTCTATTGACTGATATTTTTAAGCTCATCAGTTATTTAAGGGCAAGGGAAGCATTATTACTATGTCAAAAATAAAAACTTCTGGAGAAGATACTCCATTCAGAGAAGAGATAAGGGAAAATGCACACAGAAACAAGACACCTACCTCTTCTTAGACTGGTTAGTAAAGCACTATTCTTGTTTCAACCAAGAAACATCTGTTAAGAGTAAATCATGCTCTTTGGAATACCAACAAAACCCGGGGCATGCCTCACCAGTTGTCATTGGATGATCGAATGAGGCCATTTTTGAGAATGAAAGAAGCATCACGGATAAAGGCAGTGGATAACAGGCATAACCAAGACTGTCCTAGGCAAACCAAGATGAATTGGTTCCAGATTTGGTGATAAGGTTGGGGAGGTAAGTCACCTAATTGACCAGATTCTTATGGCCTTGTAGTTAGAGGTAGGGCAGATGAAGCCTTCTATCCTATTGAGGACAGGCAGAAGCATGCCAAATCCCTATGGGCTGAGACCGGATGAGAGGAGGAGCTAGACTTCATGAAACTCTCAGAGTGACCGCTGGCATTGTTTGAATACCCACCATGTGTTAGCCATGTGGAATAGATAAAGGTCCCATACAATGTCTTCTAGAATTGTCATAACCTTTCAAGGAAAGGACTTCTCCTTGGAATTATCTAATGTAACTTAGTGAGGTGTTGTGATATTGTCATTAAGGTTGGATCACTTCTGTTCAAAGCAATTCATGGGACATGTGACATGTGTCAGATGCCATACATTTAGGACTCAAAGATATAGAGTGCCTCTCTTCAGGAAGCTTACCATCTGACGGGGGAGCCTGCAGCCTAGTGAGAGTTCTCTTTAGGAGAGATTTTAGAATTTGTTTTAGCAGTGGGAGTGATTATTATACTCATAGCATTTTAAAGACCTAAGGGAAGTAAGTATTTTACCTGTTTTCTGAAACTTACTTTTTACAAACTAGAAATACAATAGTCTTTACACCTCCTACTTAATGGCAGCTCTTGGTAAATACATAATGGCATTGTACCAATATTATCTCATTTAATCTTGATAATATCTTTGGAAACGTGTTACTTCTCATTTTGCAAATGAGAATACTGGGATTTTAAATAGTGGTGACAATTTCAATCCACAGGATAAGGCTGAAATTATAAATTGGATTTATGTAAAATATTTCCCTTGAGTTCACTTGTACCAGAACTGGCTTGATTTTAGATGATGGGGTGACCAACTGTGGGTAACTGCCTAGTGACAGAGGAAGAAGGCAGGGAAGTCAGCAATGCCAACAAAAGCCATCGGGCTACTGCTTGTCACACACAATGCAAAATAGCAGTCCCATTGTTTTATATTCTATTCTATTAAATACAGTAAATTCTATTTCTTTTAAAGATAAAGAGATTATAATTTCTTTGCTTTAGACAAACAAAACAGAGAGACTAAACTTGTTTATTTCAAGTATCTTGGGGACTACATTCTTTCATAGTCTCTCCCTTTTAATGATATTTATGCTATATAATGTCTTAGAATTGAAAGAATAAGGAAATGCATTGTGGTCTCTTATTGCTAACACCAATGTGGTAAAACAAGACTGTGATAAAGGCATGCAGTGATAATACAAGGATTCAACAGAAAAGGGGAGGGATATGGGAATGATTTAGGAAAAGTGTGTCGCATGACCTCATGAAGATAGTAAATGACTTTCTAGCCTAGGCAGGAAAAGCAAAATGGCAAAAGAAAGAAACAAGATGGAAACCAAAAGAAGTCATTGAGTTCTCCCTAAAAAGGAATTTTGGTAGCATCAGCACCCCAAATAAAGAAAGAAGAGTAAAACATTTATTCTGTTTGTCCTATATAAATCATACCACTGGGCAACCAAATAGTAGATAAAGGACATTTCTCTTTATACTTTCTCCAGCTAATGCTGGAAGAATAATGCCATAATTAATGGAGCTAGACATTATATATCAATGGATGCTAATATTACTGGAAGAGAGCCAACAATTATACTCCTCCTCGCAGAAGAACTTACTGCTATCTGTTTTACCACAAAATGTATACTCAATGACAAACAAGTCTTTAGATCCTAAAACTAACTTACAAGAAAATCAGAGAAAGGAGGGATGTGTTAAACTAATTGGGGATACAATCAACAAAGTCTGAACAGGTGACTTTGCAAGATAAATGACTTGATTTATTCCAGAAAATAATTATAAGGAAAAAGAAAAAGGAAGAAGGAAATGGAAGAGAAACTTACAGAATAAAAGAGATTTAAAGTTGTATCACCCAATTATAATATGTGGATCCAAATTTAGATCCTTTGGCAAACAAACTTTAAAATAAATTTATGACTTTTATGAGGCAATTGGGAATTTGAACACTGAGAATACTTGCTGATATTAAGTAACTGTTAATGTTTTATACTATGCCACTGGTACTGTGGCTGTGTTTCATAGTAATTCTTTTGTGTAAACAATCAGAGATAGAAATATTTAGGATAGAAATAATAGAATATCTGGAATTCGTTTCACACTAATACAAAGAGAGCAGGAGGGGATGGTGAGATTAAAAACTAAATTTATAATTGCTATGGACTGAATGTTCATGTACCCCCAAATTGATATGCTGAAATCTTAATCCCTAGAGTGAGGGTATTAGAAGGTAGGGTCTTTAGAAACTAATTAAGCCATGAGGCTGGAGTGTTGTGAACGGGATCAATGCCTTAGAGGAAAAGACATGAGGGAGCTTAGAGAAATAGAAGTCTATTGTTTAAGCCACTCAGTTTGTGGGAATTTATTGTAGCAATTCTAACTAATTTCCACAATAATCAGGCTGGTGATGGGTCCATGGGAAGTCGTTATACAATATAATAAGGCATACTGTCTGCTTTTTTGTATATGTAAAATTTTCCAGGATAAAATATTATGAAATGTAATGAAGTTGCTGAAGAAAAGGTAATAGTTGGACTGCAGTGGTACTGACAAAAATATTCTGAATTCTAAGGCTTAGCATTTCACTGAAAGAGGAAATATGGGAAGCTGCTCTCTAGAATCTCCTCTTCTAGGAAAAATAAGTAAATTTTAATGAGAACGAGTCAGGAGAATGAGTTTTGAATGTTGAAGCTGCCCAGGGATGTTATAATTTATATGCAGCTTATGATCTTTATGCTTCCTTATTTTTTATTAATGAAACTTCTAAATATATTTTTGTACTAAGAATGCTTATAGCAAATCTCAGCTGTTCTAGAATCCTAGGAAATGGGCAAAATTCAGTCTATACTCAGGCAGTAATTTTATGAAACTAATTATAGGAGCAGGGGTGGGATTGAAGATGGATAAGAATGATGAAAAATGTATTTTGCTCCTGTATTTTATGGTAAATACAAATTTATTCTGGAGTCCTATTGATTATGTTTAATATCCTATAAAAATCTGTGGTTCAGGATATGAATGTGATGATTTATAGGAGAAAGCAGAGGGGCTTTGTCCCTTTCCCGGGGTGTATCCGCTCAGCATCAGCCTTGCTTAGATGGTTAATGTGGATGCTCTGAATCCTCTCTCCTTGACAATCTCTTCTTATTAACTGGGTTAAATTTTATGTTTCTCAGAAAAGTTGAGGTGCCAATATTCATTAATAAGCAGAGCTGAATTGTTAATTTTCACAGGGCGGTTGTGATTCATTTTCGTGAAAATCTCAACCCTAAAGAGAAACCAGAGAATGTGAATGTTCCCATCGCTGAGGGATGGGCCATTTTCTTGTGAATCTGTGACTAACAAACGGCATAGCATTTGGAACAAAAGTTTTTCTTAGAGTAGATTAATGCCATGGCCATGATTTATTTCTTGGCTGGAGTTTCCGGGAAGATGGATCAGGCAAAGACATGGCATCCTTTTATCAAAGTCTTTTGACGTATTTTTTTGATTCAGGGAGTATCCTCTTAGGTTCACACTGTGTGAATTGTGGGAGTTGACCAAAATACAAATTAGCAAGCTCCCTGGTATAACAGATGTGTTCTACAAATTAACTGTCGGTAGGTACTTACTAGAAGGAGTGTGGCACCATGGCAGAGAGCACGTGCTCTGGCATAAACAGTTTGTGCTCAAATCCAAATCTACCATTTTCTAGCTCTACAGCCTTAAAGCTACTTATCCTGCCTGTGTGTCAATTTCCTCACCAGTAAAAAGGTGTAATAACCTGTAATAACAGCACTTATTCTGCAGGGCTCTATCAGGTTGTTATGAGAATTAATTGAGTAAATACATATAAAGCCCTTAGAACAGGGCCTAGGATGTAATATGCACTGAGTCAGTGTTAGCCATTATTAATGCCTGATATTGTCAAACCTGCTTTAAGCTGCTTTGCCTCTTGAGTACTTTGCCCCAAATCCATTACTTTCCTCTGGTGCAGTGGAAAGATCAAATGGTTAGAAGCTGATGATCCTGGCTTCAAATCCTGACAGTGGCATTGCATAAATTCTTTGAGCCTTAGTTCCATATCTGGAATATACGGATACTTATCATAGTTGCTGTGAGAATTGAATGAGTTCACCGAAGTCACATTTAAAAGAGTCATGGAGAGTAGGTTTCAGTAAATATGAATACCCTCCCTTAATGAGGGCCTTATAATACGCCTTGTTGCTCCTGGACTGTTAATTCTTCCCTCCCAGTGATTTGTATTGGTGCCTGACGTGACTGTTCCTCATTCAGATGTTTTGTTTTGTCTTCTCCGTTCCTTGGGAACTTCTGAGACATGAACCAAGTCCCATTTTGGGGGGTGGCTAGTCAAGGTCAAGAATCCAATTTCATTAATGGAATCACCATTCAACAAATAGTTATTGGGTGGCAACCATGTGCCAGGCACTGTGGAAGAGAGACATGGGCACCTACTGTACTTTAAAAAAAATTCAAATTTCTTGCCAAGGTCCCAGTGATGTGACCCCTGTCTGCCTTGCCAGTTTGGACTGACTTTGGGTTCTAGAGCAGAAATTCTCATGCCAGATGGAACTTCTTGTCCAGACCACTCTTCATGCCATGCTTTATGACTAATTGCTTCTCCTCTTTGAGGCTTAGGTATCTCTTCCTTGGAAATGTATTCCCTGACACTGCCTATTGTCTATTACTGTACTGGGTTTATTACCTTCAGAACCCTCACCATAATCTGTAATTATAGGATTATTTGTGGACTTGCTTATACTCTATATCCTCTCAGACTGTAAACTCTATGAAGGAACAAAGAAGATGCAGTACCTAGCATGTTATCTGGCATGCAGGGGGTACAATAACTAAATAGTAGTTGCATGGGTGCATTTTTCTCAAATGTCTATGAAAAATAAATAATTGAGGAAGATGCCAACTTCCTTAATGATAAACTTAACTCATGTTGCACCCATATTGTTTGGGGAAAATTGCCAAACACCTTCCAGACATCTCCTCCCCATCCAGGTTCCTCAACAGCCTTCACACAGCTGGGGTCCCTTTGCTTACTGCTTCTGGACATCATGACCTTTTCCCTTAGCCAGGAAAAAACCCAGGCTAAAATCTTCTGATTGCTCTGTCCGTCTTATTTATCATTGGCTTCTGAAGGCCACACCAATTTGTGTGGACATCATTGATTAACAGAGAATAGAACCTCTCTGTACCCAGAGCATTTTAAGGATTCCATAAGTGCTGGACATTCTTATTTTTGGAGGCTCTACTCCATCATCATATCAAACATACTAAAATGAATTTATATCCATATTTAATGTTATATTCTTGCTGTAAACTACCCGAAAAAATATTTTTGTAATGTTGCTCTTGGAATTCTGGTTGTGACTAACATTTAATTTTTGATTTAAGAGGCATGAGATCTATCAGTTTACAGAGCCTCTGTAGTCTTAGGAAGGAGACATCTTGAATAAATAATTATACATGTAATCTTTAAATCAATGCTGTTGGAATTGCAGTTTTTGGATTGTATTCCAGAAATAATTTTTTGATGGAATATTTAACTTTAATTCTTAAAAAAATCTATGGTCCTTTTGTTTAATGTTTACATATTTATGAATTCAAGGATGTTATTGGAAGGCAATGTGTTGTCTCACTTAAGGAAATGAACTGCTTTATGAGATAAAGGGCTTGCCATTGCTGCAAGGGTTCATGCTGGCCTTGTGGAGTGTTACTACATTCTTAGATTTTGTAACCATCCAGAATACATTTGGAGCACAAGGATCCTAAGCCAGAAAATGTCTTCAGAATATCAATGCTCCTGAGGTAACTGGGTGGCTTAGTCAGTTGAGCATCTGACTCTTGATCTCAGCTCAGGTCTTGATCTCAGGGACATGAGTCCCTCTACCATGGAGCTTACATTTAAAAAAAAAAAAGATTTTCTCAACTAAGGAAATATATGCATTTGATTGATATGTTAGACTGTGATGATAGGTCAACAGACTTGATTTTGACAATCGAATCCATTGATTTTTCCTGGATGAATTTGCAGGTGTGTACTTTAGGTGGACAAAGGTCTTATTACATGTAATAGGAAACTGCAAGTGCTTTTGTGCATGTATGCACACACACACACACACAAACACATACAACTGAAACTCTACAAAAGACATTCAGGTCCAAATTGAATGCTGTAAAAAAAATTTGAAGTAATTTCATTGTCAAATATATAGTGTGTGTGTGTGTGTGTGTGTGTACAGTGAAAAGCCTTAAGGCTCCTCAGAATGAACCTGGGTAATTAGGTTCATTTTGGTTAATATTATATCTCTTGTGAGGGAAAGAGTTTAAAGGCCTTTCTGCTGATTCTAAGGTAAATGTGTGCCAGAGACTGGGAAACCATATGTGGGTAGCTAAGTAGAGTTTTGGGGGCTGCATTTGCAGGTAAAACCTTACTAAATAAGAAGGAGATTCTATGGAACTAGGAATAGAGTAAATGAAAGCTTAGGAGTTCTCTTCCCCTCCTTCTTGTTCTTTCTCTTCGTACTTCTCTCATCTCTTCCTTCCTGGCTTTCTCTATGATTCAGTGGAGACAGCAGGAAGTGCCTGCCCCCCAGCTTAGAGGATTATAGCTTCTCTGTTCTAGAAACCTGACCACACTGGGATTGCAAACTCCAGCCATTATTCCAAACTCCTATGAGTCTGTTTGGCCTGGGAGTCTGTTTGGGTTGTATTAGACCTGGCCACAGGGACAAGATCTTGCATGTGACTTGACTGTCCCCAGCCCACCTATATGAGTGGGGTAGACAGTTCTCAGGAAAATAGGGTGTCTGTGACTCAGTCTAGAAGAGCTCCTTAAGAGATGTCCACTTCTCTATTCATTTTAAGGTTTGTGGTTTTTTTTTTTTTTTAGAATAACTGAGACAAGAGATTTATAGTCTAAGAAAAAAAAAATTCATTATAAACAAGTAGTGTATGGAAACACAGGTGACCAAAGCAAAAGATAATGAAAACTATCTTTGTTTTGCCTGAACATAAAATATAATTAGACTACTACTCAAATTAATAATTAGCTTATTCTTTATCAAATGCTTGCTTTTGCCTTCAAGAATTCACATGATTGAGTACACAATAAACCCAAGTTGTATTTTGCCACAGATAAGACTGTGGGGCTGAAATGATCCTTTGGGAAAGTTGTAGACAGAGGTGGCTAACTCAGTCCCCTTAAATATCACCTATGATCTCTGTGATATACTTAGAGCCTCCAGAGCTCCCAAAGAACAAGGACCCAGATACATAAGTGCCTTCCACCTCATATTGAACAAAGTTGTTTCTTAGTCTTTGGAAATTAGGTGAGGAAAATCTCACTCAACCTGTTCCAGTGCCCTGGGCTCTGAGGTCACTGTTAACTCATCTCTGGCCTGCTCCTCCCCATTTACTCTTATCTGTTCTCTAGTATTTCTGAAATTTGTGGCTACTTCTTCACCTAAATAGATCTTATCATTTCTTGGCTGCATTGCTAGAAAACCAGTTTTATAAATTATTCATTCTTTAGTGAATGAACATCGAAACGTACATTCATGTTGGGTTCCCCCCAGAATGAGGGAATGGAAAAGACACACTTCTGGCCTAAAAAAGGCTCTGCTGGACTCTTTTTCTCATTACACTTGTACCAAGTTTTATCATTTTGATTATTATTCATTCCCTGCTGAGGGAAGAGTTTTTGAGAGAGCCATAAGCTAAGGCTCAGCATGACTGGGAACAGCATTGGTGTGATCAGATTCATTTTTGATATTGTTCAGTAGTTCTTATCACTTAATTATGGTTCCTGTAGTTTCTACCAGTTTCTTAGAGTTGTGTGTGTGTGTGTGTGTGTGTGTGTGTGTGTATGTACATGTGTTTGCTTTGAGTTGATATTAAGGTATGGAATTTTGTGTTCTCCAAATACCCAAAATGTTTCTTTTCTTTACTCATACCAAGCCACCATTCGTGACAAGACCTCCCCAGATACAATTGGATAAAAAGTAGATTGCAAAGAGTTTTGTGACATTTTGTGATACTTGATACGATCAGGATAAAAGTTAGTGGAAAATGAAACACTTTCATTTGACAGTAAATTGGGGACTAATTTAAAAGCTTGAGGAAATCAGGCTGGGCATCCCTCTACCTTCTGTCTCCCATCTTGCAAAACTCATCTACTAGTGCTCATGGCCCTTGTTCTCTTCCTTCTCTCCCATGTGAAGAGAAGTCCCCTGCCTGCACTCTGGAATGTGTTCTTGCAGGACTTGGCTGTCCAAAGCTCCATCGGTACACAGTACACTCCGAAGTATACAGACATGACCATCTATCCTGCTGTTGATATGCAAACTATCTCTTAAAAAGGAGAGGCAACAGTCACCAGTGTCTCCTGCAGCTTAGTAGCTGGCACTGGCCATAGCTCCAACTTCCTTCCTCAGATTCTCTCCTCCCCTCCTGGTCACTCTTCAGTTCACCTTAGTCCAGCTCTCCTGCCCTCACAGCCTGGTTTAGACTTCCACACCAAAGGCAGCCATAGCACTCGCTTTGCCAAAAGTGCTTTTCACTCTAACCTTCCTGTCCTTGCTGCTGCCCTTGATCCTTTCAACCACTCCCCTAATCCCAAACATCACCGCTCCTTGACTTCTGGACACCACTTTGGGTTCTTCTCTGCTGTTCTCCTCACAATGATGTCTTACATGATTTCCTCCTCACCTGGGAGACTCAGAGCCTCCCAGCTCTCTCTGTTCAGTCCACATGTCTCTTCCAAGTACTGTCCAGATGTCCAGAGTTGGATGGTGTGGCTGGTATTCATGTGTCTCACTCTGGACCTCTGGACTTCCAACATGGATACCGTCTGGATCTCTCAAATCAACATGGCTTGCCTGCTCTGGTCCACTGCACATCACCTCACCAGACCTGCTTCTCCTTTTGTGTTCCCTAGCTCAGTGGGTGACACCAGCTTCTATGCAGTCACCCAGTGCAGAAACCTTAGAATCACCCATGACTTCTTCATGCTTACCCCAGATGTCAGGTCAGGCACCAAATCTTGCCTTTCAAAGTCCCCTTTCCCTTTTTTAGGCATTGGTTGTGCCTTGCCTGGATTATAGGAAAAACACTGAGCAGTCTCATTTTATTGATTTCAGTCTTTGCCCTCATATCCATCCAACTGCAGTGAAGCCAAGGTAATCTTTCTGAAACACAAATGTGATAATGCCAATTCCTTGCTTAAAATTCTTCAAAAGCTCTCCATCATGCAGAGCGAAGTCTGTGCTCCTTAGCATAATACATTCAGCTTTAATCTGGCTTTAGCTTATGCCTCCAACTTCATTTCCTGCCAAGCCCCTCACTCTCAGCTGTGTGTTCTGTGGCTTGAGAAAAGCCAAGTCTTTCTTTCTTTCTTTTTTTTTTTTTCGCCTTATTCTCATCTTTCCAACCCATAAGAGTTTCATTTCCTCTTATAGATTTGCCAAAAGCAAAGTAGCAACTCAGATCCTCTGGAATGTAATCAGTCTATAATTTACTTCGGTAGGAAAATGTTTCTGTTTTTGATGTCCTTGGTTATTTATACTCCTCTATTCTTGCCCCTGCTGCCCAGAAGGGGGATTCGTGGACTGGAGGATTGACAGTGAAGACACAAGTAGATTCTAGGCCTGGAGCCCAGCTGCTCCCATTCATTCCTTCTTCTTTTTTGTCATTCCTAAAGAACTAGACAACTGGTTTCTGGCCGGTTGGCAATTGGTCAGTCCAAGCTCATGGTGGTTGTTACTTCTGGTTAATTAGCACAGATGAATATTAAGATCTCAGGCCAACGTTACTTGGCATATGTCAATCCCTATGCATAGAATTTTCTCCCAACTCCATGCCCTGTTTTCCCAATTCAGCGCCTGGTGAAATCTTCCTCTTGCCTCCAGATCCAGCTCACATACTTCCTACTCTGTGTATCCTTCTCTCACACTTGTCCTTCTCAAGGACAGTTCATTATTTCCTCGGAGCTCACAGAGTACCATGCAGATCCCTCTAGCATTGCAGTCAATAGGAGGCACACTGAAAACCACCCTCATATCTGTTTCTCTGTCTCCTGCACTTGACTGAAGTCTCCAAAGGCATCCCTAAGTCTCAGTCATTGTTGTCATCAGTGTCTGACATGGTGCCTGGTATGGAGTTGTTCAGAAAATGTCTGTGAGATAAAGTGTTCTCCTATTTGGGAGAAAATAACAGAATTAATTTATCTTGTTGTCTAATTTTATTTATAAAGGAATTTAAAATAGAATCATGAGGCATCATGCCTGATCAGAACCTTTGAAATCACCAGAGGGAGCTGGTACTTGTTTCCTGTGAAGACCCCTAGGCAGATAACTGGAAGATTCCACTAGATGCCATTTTGGTTCTCCAGAGTTGGCTGGTCCCTATAATACAAACAAAAACCTGCCAATGAGCCCTGAAATGAACAGACTTGTCCTTTCTTAAAGCCACTCCCACTAGGGTTCCTTGGGCTTTTCAAGGTGAACTCCCAGACTTGGGTGATAATTATTTCCTCAGGCCACAACATTGTGGGACATTTTTCAATGCCTCTGTTTTCCCTCCACACTCCGGGTTGATTGACTGGAACTCTGCCTCTGTTGAAATCCCTCCCCCTGATTCAGGTGCAAAGTGGCCTTAGGGCAAAGCACTGCTATCCTATCCATGTCTCTGCAGGCCCCTTCACTTCCAGCCCCTGGTCTGCCAACATGATGGCTGACTATTCCAAGCATAGTTGCACTCAGACTCCTGCTGCTGCAAAAACACACCCATCCCTCCAACACTGTGACCTTTCAGGATTGTGATTCTAGCAGCCAACCTTGAGATTGGCTCTTCTTGTACTAGTTTCAGCAAGTTTGGGCTGGTGCCAGGTTAGGGCTGCTGAGTATTCTTGCCAGTGAGACAGCTGTTTTCTACTTTCTCCTGAAGACTAGAATCCCTCCTCCAGTCAAACAGGTATGCTTGGGTTTAACCTCAGGATCCAGAACAGAGAGAGATTTCCTTCCCCTCCTTCATTCAAGTCAATGTCAAGCTTTCCTAGGGGGCTTTCCTGCCAGCCCTGCTCCTTCTCAGAAGCCTCCTGATTATTTTTTCTTCAAATGATCTCAAGTTTTCTCTAAAACTTCAGGTCTCACAAAACATTTGAATTTATCTAAGGGGCTTTTGACTTTTGCCTTCTGAGGCCTCAAAAGCCTCCCAGGCCCTGCCCGGTCCAGGGCCCCCCACACACTGTTGTCATCTCATTTACACTGCTGTATAAAACACAACTCAAACTGCCTGCATCTCTTAGAGACTGAGCATATTTTGAGAAAATTACTCAGCATTTAAATGTCAGGATAGTTGAGCCCACACCCCCATAAATAATTATGTAAAGGACAGAAATGAGGCATCACCACTGCCCATGCTGCAAGGGACCTTCAGGACCATGGAGTCTAGCCCACATGTTTCACAGGTGAAGAGTAGAAAGGGGTCCATGCTGGGTCACATGGAAGCTCCCAGTGACCTCTTGTGAAGTAACATCAAGGTAACAACTCATACTAGACATCTCACCTTCAGGAAACCCTCAATCTCAGTGTGTTTCATTTTCATTTTCAAAACTATCTTACATCTTCCTTCTGCTAAGATGAAAGGATGTTGAGTCTTGAGGAAACACTGTGATGCTCTTGGGTCCTGCCAGACCAGACACCCTAATTCACCTCTTGCTGGTGGGAAGTAGCAAGATTACATGCAGCTGTTTAAAGCCCACCTTAAAAGCGGGTCCTAGAGAACAGCAGCCTTCAGGAAGGCACACTCTTCTAGGAAGGCCTTCACTGTGTTTCTAATGAACTGTGGGACTTGACTCAATCACTGAGATATTTTCTGGATTAGTTTTTTCCTGTGGCAATGGCAGCAGCTGCAGCTAGAAGTTTCAAGACAGTGGAGAAGCAGCAGGATGAGACAATGGATACTTACACACAGGCTGGGGGAACGTTCCAGCAGGATTAATAGATGGAAGGAACACTGGGATTGAGAGAGTTTGATTCCCCAGAACCCTTTCTATTTCAGAGAGGCATTGTCCCAATTAATTTCATTTCAAATAGTTGTCCTAATCCTGATAATTAAAAGCAAAAAGAAAAACCCCCAAAATGCACATGATTGTGTCATTATGGAGGTTGATATAAATCATATAGCTGCTAGGTGTCAAGCTCCATGCTGGGTGTAGTGGGAGAACAGCACTCTCATTGGCTCAGACTAAGAGGATCAGCAGAGCAGGGTACTTGTGAGCCAGAGGAATATTGGCAGTGAAAACCCTCCATGCTTAGGGCAACCAGAGAGAGTGCGATCTGAGCCTGGTCATCAGTTCAATCTAGGGATAGAGTAGGCTGTCTATGTTCTGTGTCCTAATAGTCTTGGATATGATGTTACCTCTTTTTGGGAGGCTTTTCATCCCTCCATTGTCAAAACAGTAAATGTTCACAAAGTCCATAGAAATAGCGTCCATTGGAAAATATCATGTGAAACTGATCTGGTTGGTGGTGCCCTTCTCTGAGCTTCTTACCATACTGTGCATCTTTTATTAGTTCATCAGTGACCATGAGGCCAATTCTATAAATCATTTCTTGGGCATGTCCTATTTGACATATCAGTAGTATTTGACCTAGAACATTTCTTGCCTTTTGGGACATGATAATCTCCTGGCTTGACTCATCCTACACAGGTTGTTCTGCTTCATGGAGTTCTCATCAACCTGAGCTCTAAACCATAGCCTCTACCAGAGTTTGGTTCTTGGTTTAGGTGCAACACTGATTACCACCAGAGGGCGCTTTCACAGAGAGCCATATATCCTTGGTACCTGCAATTCACATAGACCAGGATGTACTGCAGCAGTGATCAGAGTGGAGGATGGTAGTCTGCACACTGCTTGTTACCAACGGTGAGTCAGAGCTGATGCAAGCTGTATCCTAGGTATGCACAGTAATGATCATGTTGCGATGTGTGGTATTTTAAGTTTCATGGGTCAACTGAAAACTTTACAAAATCTGAATCTTTTTATTTGAAAGAGAATTTAAATCCTTGAAACACCATCAAATAAATTGTTGAAAGAGATTACTGGCGAAAGATTGAAGATGAATGTTGAAAATAAGACTTCCCTTGTTTCATTTTGTACAAAATTTTTTTAAAAAAGCATATTCTGAGCCTCAGAAATTGCTTTAAAATTCTTTTTCTGTACTCACCAACCTGCCTCTTACACCATGAGTAATATTTAAAACAAAATACAGCAACAATTTAGGTATACATTAGCTTGAATAAGTACTCTTGTCATCACTCCAACCTAGAGTAGATAAATAAGCAAGCAAGAAGCACACTCATTTATCACTTTAAAAAGTTAAGAATTGATATCTGCCGTGTATGTTCAGATTTTGAAAATGGGGAATCACTATTTAATTCATGTTTTATTTAATAATAATTGCAAGAGGATAAAAGGTTACAATGTATTGTTCCTGTTAATTTCCTATATGCATACTTTCAATGAGCAAGGCATACTTGTAGTCATTTTTTGATTATTTTTTCTGATTATGTTATTGAAATATACTCTTAAGTTTTTTTAATCTAACAATAAAAATGTGGGATTATGTTATTTTTTTAAAATTTCCCCTTTCTAATAATTTACTTTTATTTGTTTTTTTCCAATTTATTTATTTTCAGAAAAACAGTATTCATTATTTTTTCACCACACCCAGTGCTCCATGCAAGCCGTGCCCTCTATAATACCCACCACCTGGTACCCCAACCTCCCACCCCCCCGCCACTTCAAACCCCTCAGACAACTTTTATTTGTTTTTATCAAAGTATCAGTTTGCAATGGATTAGAACAGAAGATTTATGTTAGAAACATAGATACATATATAAACTTCAGAGGCAGTGCAGCTCCTGGAGTTGGGCAAGTCCTTCTCTTCTCTATGTATGTTCACTCCCATGATATCATCAAGATTCACTTCCTTAAATTCCACCCAAATGCCAACGACTTCTAAATGTATCTCTTCAGCTGAGACCTCTCCCCTGAGCTCAGTCCGTCCAATTGCCTACTTGACATTTCCACCAGGATGAGTAACAAATCCAAAACTGAACTCCTGATCTTCCCCCATCCCCACCCAAGATGCTCTGCTTAGAAGTTTTGTCTTCTCAGCAAATGCAAATATCATCTTTCTACTGGCTCAGGCCAAATGCCCAGTCATCCTTGACTCTTCCTTTTTGTCTTACACTCCATATCCAATCTATATTGAAATCATGTTGGTTCCATCTGCAAAATACATCCAGAATTTATTTCTCCCTCCCTCCATTTCATCCAAATCCTAGCCTTTATCCCACTTGCCTGGATTACTGCAATAGTCTTTAAACCCTTTCTTCTTTCTTCCCTGCCTTATAGTTTCTACTCAGCAGAGGAACAAAAGTGAGCCTTCCAAAGCTAAGGACAGATCTTGCTACTCTTCTGCTCAAATCATTCTGGTGAAGCCCCATCCTAGTGTAAAAGTCACTTGTAATGACTAAAAACCATATGTGATCTGCTTTTTAAAAAAATTTAATTCAATTAGCCAACATATAGAGCGGCATTAATTTCAGATGTAGAGTTATTCTACAACAGTAATTCATCAGTTGCGTATAACACCCAGAGCTCATCACATCACATGATATGCTTTCTTCCCTGGCTCACTCTTACTCAACCGGACTGGCTTCCTTCTTGTGCATCAGATGCATTAGTCATGCTTCTGCCTCAGGGCCTTTGCACTCCATGTTTTGTCTTCCCTAAACACTCTTCACCTACAGATTCCCTTAGCTTGCTCTCCCTGTAGATATTTGCTTCAGTGTGACCACATCAATGAAGTTTCCCCCAGCCTACTCCCAGTTTTATTTAAGTTTGCACTCCTTTGGCTTCCCTATGCCCTCCCCCACTTTTTTTTGTCTCCATAGAACTTAATACTTTCTGAAATATTGTATAATTTATTTTATAAGCTTTTCACTATACTATAAACTGCACAGAGTAGGGATTTTATCTCTTGTGTTTACTTCCAACTCCCTAACATGGAGAGCAGAATCTGACACATAATAGGTACTTAGCCTTATACTATGAGCTCTGTTATTTGACTGTGAGCCCCTGATCAGGAGAGAAGATGCCTTATAACATCTTTCATCATCTAGGCTTATCCCAGTGCCTATTAAGGAGCAATGATTATATATATAATAAATGAATGGAAGGTTGTCTTGGGACATTGCAAATGATGAGGGTATACCACCAGACCTTTGGGTTTTTCTTATCTTGTAATGAAGATGAGACAGCTGTAAAATAAAAATATTTACTTAGATAGGACTAACATATGTAGTTCTGGAAAGGAAGACATAATTAAGGTTGGGGTAGAACAAGTGTGTTCAGAGTTCTGGTCCTTGTCAATAGAGAGAGAAGGAAGGTTATCTCCAGATGAGGTGTATGATTTGAGCGAATCACCTAGGCTGAATATTATCTCTCCAATTTTTGAGGACTTAGCCTGTCAGTCATCAATCCCTACTCTCTCTTTACTCTCTAAGAAGTAACATCTAAGAGTAAAATCTCTCATTCAGAGAGAGAATTATATCCTTAAATTATTTGCCTTAAGACAACTAAGTGTCAGACTTGAGTTTCAGGAGACAGACAGTATTGTGCTCATGGAAGAGATAGATTTTTCTAGCCATTAAAAATACTTCCTTTTTCTCAGGAACAAGGAAGAAATGATGACTACATTTTGGGAGGTGATAGAAAAGTTTATAGAATTCATGGAGTCTGCTTCCCTTTTCCAAGTTTATAAAGGAATGGTTGGATCAGTGCAGTCACTCACACTTTAGTGTGAACAAACCTATCTGTTCTCTTCCTTGGGGATTTGCACTGTAGACCTCACCTATGCTTACAGAATGAGTGGATTTAGGTGTCAGCAGTTAAGCAAGAGTTCTATTTATTGACTTAATGTACTTCTATCCAGCTTCTATATTCCTCTTCAGATTTCCAAATTCTTAGACAAGTTAAATGGTCCACTTTAATCCAAGGATCACTGTACAAGGAAAGTACTGTCAAGAGATGCCTCTAACCCTTAGGTATTTGACTTGCACTCTTACAGAATAGCTTTAAGCTTCAAGTAGTAAAACTACGTCAGGAAGGAGAACTTTTGTGATGGCTGGTATGTTGTACAACTCTGCTTCTACTGAATAGGGTCAGAGTCCAAGGTATATGATATTCTCCAACATAAACTCGGGCCTTAGAGAGTCCGAATGATATGCTTTTAGGGATTATAGATGTTAAGATCTATTATTCATTCCTGCCTGGCATCTATTACCCAGAGAGCTGTGAAAATGTCAAAACATTGATTATATTCACTGCTTTCTTATTTGATGCTCTGAACTTTGTGAAATTGCTCAACACTCCCATTTTCAAATTTCCATTAATTATTTATGAAAGGATATTTGTTCCATGGAAAACTTTAATTCATTCAGTTCTACTTTGTGAAAGGGAAAGAGTCCACCTGTCAGTAGGTCACTTCTGGAAGACTCATTTTTCTCATCAAAAGTCATGAGACTTTTGAACCAGAGAACCACACATTTTGAGCCAAGAAAAGAGCATGGCCTTTGGTGCCTATCATGGATGGTATGACAATCTTGGAAATGTTGACATATTAGAGACGTGTTGGTGGTTTATAAGTACAGAGAACATGGAGACATAGTACTTGAAATTATGTCTGGTTTTGTAAGCATAGGAAGGATAGTTAGAACAATGTTCAGGCCCTGCTAGATGTGAGAATTTCTAACTTTAAACAACACCCATAAGCATTCTAGAGATGTATCGAAGAGAAAGATGGGCATATTGTAGGATCTGAATTTATTCTCTCCAAACAGTAATTTTTCCTTTAGGGCCAGTTTCTCCCTTTGGACTTTTAGTTTGCTTCCTTGGGAGGAAAAAATAAAGAGTTTTTATCTGAAATATGAAATGCTTTCATTTTGTAATTCTGAAGTATGGCAAATTATTTCTGGATGTTTTTGTCTTATTGTAACAGTTATCACTCCTGTGGTGTTCATTATACGCCAGAAGGTTTCAAGTTAGTTCCCATATACTAATATACTGACTCATACACAATAACCTTATGCAATGTTGCTATTATTACCAGTGTTTATAGACATGAAAACTAAGGCATGGAGAGGGTAAGTAATTTGTCCAATCTCACACTGCTAATAAGAGGCAGAGCCAGGACACAAAGGCAGGCAGTCTGGTTCCACAATCCTTTGCCTGGAATCCTTACACTCAGCTACCTACTATTAGTAAGATCAAGGCTCCTTGAAAAGGCATTTTTAGTTTTCGATGTTAAAATATTTTGATTTTACTCACCAAACAAACTGAGGGTTGCTGGGGGTTGGATGAGTAGGGATAGGGTGGTGGGGTTATGGACATTGGGGAGAGTATGTGGTATGGTAAGTGCTGTGAAATGTGTAAGACTGATGATTCATGAACCTGTACCCCCGGGGCAAATAATACATTATATGTTAATAAAAATAATTTAAAAAATATTTTGACTTTAGATAAATTAACACTATAAGACTCTATCAATGTTCTACTCATCTTTTTATCTCCTTCACATACTTCAATATTTCTTCTCATACATCAAGGTTTCAAACTGGATCTTTGAGAAAATGAATAAAATTAATAAGCCTCTAGCATTTGATTAGAGAAGATGGAAGACATCATTTACCAGAATTATGAGTCAGAGAGCTGAAATCATTATAGACTCTATAGATATTAAAAGGGAATGTTATTAAAAATATTATGTCTATACATTTGGAAAACAGATGAAATGGACAAGTTCCTTGAAAAACACAAACTACAGAAACTCATTTAAGGAGAAATAGGTAACCTGTATTTATTGAAGAAATTGAATGTGTGGTTACAAACCCTCCCAGAAAGGAAATTCCAGGTCTTGGTGGTTTCACTGATAAGTTCTACCAACTATAAAATTCTGCACATAGCACCCCAGAATATTCAAAAAGAGGAAATACCTCCTAATTCATTCTATGAGACTGACATTTTCTGACACACAAGCCAGGCATATATATTTCAGGAATTGTTCCAATAAAGAGCAATATCTGTCAAAAACATAGAGGAAAATGTTCCAAACAAGAATTCAAAAATGTATACAAAGCATAATACATCATGATCAAGTGTTGTCTATCTCAAGAATGCAGGATTGATTTAACCTTCAAAAATCAAACAATACTATTTACCATATCAATAAATGCAGAAAAAAATTGACAATATTCAACATCTGTTCTCAGTGAATTAATGATATCACAAACTTTCCTCACTCTAATAAAGGGCATATATGAAAAACCTGCAGTTAACATCATACTTAATGGTAAAAGATCAAATATCTTCTCTTAAGGTCATGAATAAGGCAAGGATGTCCACTTTTTATCAGTTCTATGGCCATTTCATTGGAGGTGCTAAATACAATCATACAATCAGGCAAGAAAAATGAATAAAATGAATAAAAGGCATCTAAAATGAGAGGGAAAAAAAACATAAAACCGACTTTATTTCTTTTTTTCCCTTCTTTTCCCTTTTCCCTCCCTCTGTCTGTCCCTCCCTCCCTTCCTTCCTTCCTTCCTTCCAGTGGGGTGGAGAGACAGAGAGAGAAGGTGAGAGAGAATCTTAAGCAGGCTCCATGCTGCACTCAGAGCCTGACATGGAGCTTAGTCTCAGGTCCCTGAGATCATAACCTGAGATGAAATAAAAAATCAGATGCTTAACTAACTGAGCCACCCAGGCACACTAAACTGCCTTTGTTTCTAAACTACATTATTGTCTATCTGGAAAACCTGATGGAATCTACCAAAAGACTAAAAGGATTATTCAGTTAAAATTTTAAAATGTAAGCTACCATGGTGTCAAACTATGTGAAATAATTATGATAAATCTGACAAAAGTTGTGAATGACATGTGCACTAAAAATAAAAAAGATTAAGAGAAAACAGACCTAAATACATTTTTTAAAGAGCAGAAGATTCCTTATTGTTAAGATGTCAATTATTTCCAAGTTATCTATAGATTGAAAGTAACCGCCATAAAAATTCTATTAAGCTTTTTGTAGAAGCTGACAAGTTGACTATAAAACTTTTATTGAAATGCAAAGAAATTAGAAGAGCCAAGACACCTTCGAACTGTGAAGCAAGTCTGGAAACTACTTGACTTCAAGGCTTGTTAAAGCAACAGTCACCAAGATAGTGTGATACTGACATCAAGATAGGTAAGTTGAAGCTCAACTTCTGGGGAAAATAGCAGAATAGGAAGATCCCACGCTCACCTCAACCCACGAATTCACCTAGATACACCCACATCAGTGTAAATAGCCCAGAAATTACCCAAAGAGTAGCAGGTCGAACTCTCCATAGCTAAATGTAAGGAGGCCACACTGAAGAGGGTAGGAAGGGTGGAGACCCAGTTGGGAGCCAGAATGACTTGTGAGACTGTCTCTGGGAGGGAGGGAACCAGAGCTACTTACAGAGAACAGAAAAAGAACCTCATATAAAGCACTCTAGCACTGATGACTCACACTGGGAAGATGAATCCCCATAATATTTGACTTTAAAAACCAGAGGGTGCCTTACTTTCCAAGTTCTTACAATCACTGGGGTTTCACACTTGGAACTTTAAAAATCAGTGGGCTTGGCTCTGGGAGAACTGGTGGACAATAAGAAACTGAGTTGCAGCCCTTACGGAGTTAGTGCAACAAATAGCTCCATGGAGATACAACATAGGAGCAACCGTTTGAGAAGTGCTTGGGGTATACAGGAAGATTTATTTTCTAATCTCAGAGCACATGCTAGAGGGCCAGGATCTTAATGAGACTTCTCCAGGAACAAAGGAGCTGGGAAGTACCATTTTCCGCCCACACCTCCACCTAGACATAGGGACATCTGTGAGATTCAGCTCAGCATCAACACTCTCCACCTAATTAGCTAACAATACGCCCAACCCTGGCAGTCTCCTGTGGACACAGCCTCTCCAACCAGGCCTCCACTCCAGGTCTCCTCCCACAGCAGATTCATGCAAACCTTGCTAACACTGTGTGCCCCACCCGATGTTTTTCTGCACCTCTGTCCTCTCCCAACACTGCCATAAGAATTCTCTAAACCAGCTTCAGTCCCCTTCCACAGAAGACCTGTACAAACCTTGCTAACTACACACCCTGCCCCCACATCCCCCTGCGACATTCTCCCACCAGTACAGTCTCTGTTTGAACCCATCCAAAGCAGTGTCACAAGCCTGGCACTACTCAACAGCCAGCATCATTAACAGGGACCAGCACCACTACAAAGTGACTCCAGACTCAGGGAGATTGGAACATAACCCCACACACCAGTCTGACTGTGGCCCCAGCCGTGGACTGGGGGTGGACCTCTGTCTGACTGCAGGTGCTGCCCCCCCCCATGGAAGCTTCTCAGCGGATAACACTGGGAAAGTGCCCCAACAGTTCAGTGCTACTGCACCTCTGGCAAGCACCAGGGCTGACTCATCTCAAGTCCAAGACAGCCCCAGACTGACCTAAAAACAGCACAAGGACCAAACCCTGCCCACAACAGGCAAAGAGAGCATTGCAGATGATTGGACTGAAAGTAGACATGTGGCACAGCACAGCAGTAGGGCACATGTAGCCCATAGAGAAGACATTTCTGAACTGCCAGGTTCTAATGAGCAGGGGATGTTGTACTCAGGACACTGCAGGACCTCTACTTCACAAGGCATTGCATTCAAGATCAGGAGACATAGCTGACCTTCCTATCATATAGAAACAGACACAGAATTAGACAAAATGAAGAGATAGAGGATTATGTCCATAATGTAGAATAGGACAAAATCACAAGAGAGCTAAATGAAATGGAGATAAGTCATATGCCTGAGAGAGAATTGAAAGTAATGGTCATGAAGATATGGACTAGACTTGAGAAAAGAGTGGAGGACATCAGTGAGACGCTCAAGAAAGAGATAGGAAACATAAGAAAGACCCCATCAGAGATGAAGAACTCAAATAACTGCAATTAAAAAAATACACTAGAGGGAATAAATAGTAAGAGGAAGAAGAAGTATGGATCAGCAACCTGGAAAACAGAGTGATGGGAGGCAATCAAGCTGAACAGGAGAGAGAGAAAAAAAGTAATTAAAAAATGAAAATTGATTAAGAAAACAATACCATGGGGTGTAATAACATTCACATTATAGGGATCCCAGAGAGAGAAGAGAAAGAAAAGGGGGCAGAAAATCTATTTGAAGAAATAATATCTGAAATCTTCCTAAATATGGGAAAGGAAACAGAAATCTGGATCCGGGAGGCACAGAGAGCCCCCAACAAAATCAACCCAAGGAGGTCTACACCATGACACATAGTAATTAAAATGGAAAAAAAGTAATGATAGAGAATTTTAAAAGCAGCAACATAAAAGAAAATTATATTCAAGGGAGACCGCATAAGGGTATTGGTTGACTTTTTAGCAGAAATTGCAGGCCAGAAGAAAGTGTCATGAAAGAAAAAAAATGTGCAACCATAGTAAGCGTAGTAAGCATAGTAAGCCTATCATTCAGACTAGAAGGAGAGATAGAGTTCCCCCCGCACAGACAAAAGTTAAAGAAATTCATCACCACTAAACCAGCCATACAAGAAATTAACATTTCTTTAACAAGGAGACTCTTTGAGTTGAAAGGAAAGACTATAAGCTGGAGTAAGAAAAGTGGGAAGCACAAAACCAGTAAAATTAAGGATGTCTACAAAAACCAGTCAAGGATTTCACAAAATAAAAGGATGTAAAGTATAACACCATATACCTGAAATGTGAATAGGAAAGGAATAAAAATTTAGTGCTTCTAAGTGGGGTCAAACTTAAGCAACCATCAACTTAATATAGACTGCTATAATCATAAGATGTTATAAACCTAATGATAACCACAAATCAAAGACCAGTAATAGATACACAAAAAATTAAGAGAGAAGGATCCAACGGTATGACTAAAGAGAGGCAGCAAACTGTGAGAGGACAGAACAAGAGAAGAAAGGAACAGAGAAAAACTACAAAAAACGACCATAGAACAAGTAACAAAATGGCAATAGTACATACCTATCAATAATTACTTTGAATGTAAAAAGACTAAATGTGCCAAGCAGAAGACATAGGGTGATGGAATGGATAAAAAAGCAAGATATAGTTATACAGTGCCTACAATAGATTCATTTCAGACCTAAGGATACATGGATTGAAAGTGATGGGAGGAAAAATATTTATCATACAAATGGAAGTAGAAAAAAAAAAAGCCAGGTTAGCAATGATTATATCAGACAAAATACACTTTAAAGCAAAGACTGTAACAAGAGACAAAGAAGGATGCTACAGAATCATAAAGGGAACAATTCATCAAGAAGATAGAACAATTGTAAATATTTATGCACCCAACATGGGAGCACCAAAATACATAAAGCATCTAGTAACAAACATAAAGGAAGTAATTCATAGTAATACATAATAGGAGGAGACTTTAGCGCCCCCTTACCTCAGTGGATTAATCATCCAAACAGAAAATCAACAAGGAAACAGTGGCTTTGAATGATACATTGGACCTGATGGATCTAACTGATACCTTCAGAGCATTCCAACCTAAATGAGCAGAATATGCATTCTTGTAAAGTGCACAAGGAACACGAAGAGATAACATTGTAGGCCATGAAACAAACTTCAATAAATTCAAAAACATTGATGTCATAATGTAGGTCTTTTCCAACCATAGCACTATGAAACTAAAATCAATTGCAAGGAAAAATCTGGTACAAATACAAACACATGGAGGTTAAATAACATACTACTAAACAATAAATGGGTCAAAAGGGAAATCAAAGAAATTTTATTTTATTTTATTTTATTTTTTTTTAAGATTTTATTTATTTATTTGTCAGAGAGAGAGGGAGAGAGAGCGAGCACAGGCAGACAGAGAGGCAGGCAGAGGCAGAGGGAGAAGCAGGCTCCCTGCCGAGCAAGGAGCCCAATGTGGGACTCAATCCCAGGACGCTGGGATCATGACCTGAGCCGAAGGCAGCTGCTTAACCAACTGAGCCACCCAGGTGTCCCGGAAATCAAAGAAATTTTAAAAAAATACATGGGGAGAAGTGAAAACGAAAACACAACAGTCCAACTGGGATGCAACAGAAACTATTCTAAGAGGGGATTATAGCAATATAGGCCTAGCTCAAGCAAGAAGTATCTCAAACAATCCAACCTTACACCTAATGGAACTAGAAAAAAGAAAAACAAACAAAACCCAAAACCAACAGAAGGAAGGAAATAATAAGGATTAGAACAGAAATAAATGATACAGAAACAAACAAACAAACAAAAACAACCCCACAATAGAACAGATCGATGAAACCAGGAATTGGTTCCTTGAAAAGATCAAGAACTTTGATAAATCTTTGCCAGACTCATAAAAAGAAAGGACTCAACTAAATAGAAATGAAAGAGGAGAAAAAGCAACCAGTACCACAGAAATACAAACAATAACAAGAGAACACTATGAAAGATTACATGCCAACACACCGGACAACCTAGAAGAAATGGATAAATTCCTAGAAACATATGATGTCCCAAAACTGAATCAGGAAGGAGTAGAAAATTTGAAAAACCAATTACCAGCAATGAAGTTGAATCAGTAATCAAAAACCTCCCAACAAACATAAATCCAAGACCAGATGGCTTCACAGGTGAATTCTACCAAACATTTAAAACTGAGGATTTTAGAGGGGAGGGAGATGAGGAGATGGGTGAGCCTGGTGTTGGGTATTAAGGAGGGCATGTATTCCATGGAGCACTGTGTGTTATATGCAAACAATGAATCATGGAACACTACATCAAAACTAAGGAGGTACTATATGGTGACTAACATAACATAATAAAAAATTATAAAAATGAAGAATAATACTTATTTTTCTCAAGCTATTAAAAAAATAAAACAGGGATAAAAGCTTCCAAATTCATTCTATGAAGCCAGTATTACCCTGATACCAAAACCCGATAAAGATACTACCAAAAAGAAAAAAAAGAAAAAAAAAGGAGAGAGAGAGATTGAAGTACAGTCCAATATTTCTGATGAGCATGGATGCAAAAATCCTTAACAACATATTAGCAAACTGAATCCAACAATATGTTAAAAAAAATCATTCACCACTATTAAGTGGGATTTACTCCTGGGATGCAAAGGTGGTTCAATATTCACAAATCAATCAATGTCATATATCATCTCAAGAAAAGAAAGGATAAAAATCTTATGATCATTTCAATAAATGTGGAAGGAGCATTTTACAAGGTACAACATTCATTCATGATAAAAACTCATAACAAATAGGGTTAAAGGTAACCTACTTCAACATACTAAAAGTCATATATGAAAAACCCACAGCTACCATCATACCTAATGGTAAAAAACTGAGAGCTATTCCCCTGAGATCTGGAATAACACAAGGATGTCCACTCTCACCACTTTTATTCAGTGTAGTACTGGAAGCCTTAGACCCAGCAATCAGACAAGAAAAAGCAACGAAAGACATCAAAATTGGTAAGGAAAAAGCAACACTTGCACTATTTGGAGGTGACATGATACTACCTATAGAAAACCCTAAAGCCTCCACCAGATAACTACTAGAACTGATACGTGAATTCAGTTAAGGTCTCAGGATACAAAATCAATATACAGAAGCCATTGCATTTCTATACACTAGTAATGAAGTAACATATGATTTCACACATATGTGGAATTTAAAAAACACAACAAAGAAAAAAAATCAAAACACAGAATCTTAAGTGTAGAGAATAAACTGATGGTTACCAGAGGGAAGAAGGGTGAGGAAATGGGTGAAGTACTTGATGGGGATTAAGAGTACACTTATCACGATGAGTACTGAGTATGTATGGAATTGTCAGATCACTATACTGCACACCTCTAACTAGTGTTACGCTGTGTTAACTGTAATAGAATTAAAATGAAAACAAATAAATTGATCAATAGAAGAGAAGGGAGTCCAGAGCCAGTTTCATCCACATATGGAAGACTGATTTTTGACCAAGTTGCAGAGACAACTCACTAGAGAATCGATCATCTTTTTAAAAAATTTGTGTATAGTTGACACACAGCATTACCTTAGTTTAATGTGTACAACTTAGTCATTTTATTATCTTATACATTAATCTATGTTCAACCCAAGTACAGCTACCATCTGTCCCATTGCATCATTAATACAATATCCTTGACTGTATTTCTTATTCTCTGCTTTTTACTCCCCTGACTTATTCATTCCATCAACGAAGGCCTATATCTCCCTCTCCCCTCCACCCATTGCTGAACCTCCCACCTCCTGCCCCTCTGGCCATCATCAGTTTTTCTCTGTATTTATAGTTATGATTCTGCTTTTTGTTTGTTCATTTTTTAAAGATTCTGTGGAATCATATCGTACTTGTCTTTTGTCTGACTTATTTCACTTAGTATAACACCCTCATGCTCCATCTATGTTATCTCAAATGGCACAGTCTTTTCCTTTTTTATGGCTTTGTAATATCCCATTGTAGATATACCACATTTTCCTTGTCCATTTGTCTATTTTTTTTTAAGAGTAGGAATGGTATTTATTTCAGAGACTAAATATAAAGATACTGTGCATGTCTTTGGATTGTTAAGGAAAAAAACAAATGGGCCCCAAATGAGGTCACTTAAACCAAGTTTGTAAACTTGTGCTTAATACACAAGTAGTGTGTCTGTTTGTCTATTGATGGACACTTGGGTTGCCTTGATGCCTTGGCTATTGTAAATAACTCTGAAATAAATATAGGGGTGAATATATCTTTTTGAATTATTGTTTTTGTTTTCCCTGTGTAAATACCAAGTAGTAGAATTATTGGATCATGTGGGATTTCTATTTTTAATTTTTAGAGGACCCTCCATACTGGTTTCCACAGTGGCTGCACCAGTTTGCATTCCCACCAACAGTGCACAAGGGTTCTTTTTCTCCACATCCTCTTCAACATGTGTTGTTTCTTGTCTTCTTGATTTTAGCCATTCTGACAGATGATCATCTTTTTAATAAATGATGTTGGGTACACATACACAATTAACTCAAAATAGATCATACTTCTAAATGTAAAACCTAAAACTATAAAACTTCTGAGAAAAACTTGGAGAAAATCTTTTGAGTTTGAGTTAGGCAAAGATTTTTCCCCAATCAGAAGCCATGAGAGAGCAGATAGACAAACTAGACTTTATCAGAATTAACACAGCTGCTTCTCATTAGGGATTCCTAAGAGAAGGAAAAGGCAACAGACATTTGTAGAGAAAATATATTTGAGAAACATGCATGTGCTAAAGGACTTGTATCTAGATAAAGGTCTTTCAGAACTCAATAGGCAAACAAACAACCCGGTTAAAATTTTTCATAAGATTTGAACAGACACTTTGCTAAAGAAGAAATATAAATAGAAAATAAGCTTGTGTAAACTGTCTGACATCCCCAGTCACTGGTGGGATGTAAATTAAGAGTAACAAGAGGCCAACATGCTTCTAATAGAACAGCTAAAAGTTAAGACAGACCATACCAAGTATTGGCTAGAATGTGGAAAACAAGAATCTCATCTGCTGCTGGTGGGAATCTAAAATGGTACAAATCCTTTGGTAAATGTTTTGGCAGTTTCTTTAAAAAATGTTAAGAATGGGATGCCTGGGCGGCTCATTGGTTTAAAGCCTCTGCCTTCTGCTTGGGTCGTGATCCCAGGGTTCTGGGATCGAGCCCCGCATCGGGCTCTCTGCTCGGCGGGGAGCCTGCTTTCTCCTTTCTCTCTGCCTGCCTCTCTGCCTCCTTGTGATTTCTGTCTCTCAAATAAATAAATACATCTTTAACAAAATAGTAAGAATGGGATGCCTGGGTGGCACAGTCAGTTAAGTGTCTGCCTTCGGCTCAGATCATGATCCCAGGATCCTGGGATTGAGTCCCTCATTGGGCTCCTAGGTTTGAAGGGTGTCTGCTTGTCCCTCTCCTTCTGCCTCTGCCTCTCTCCTCTGCTCATGTTCACTCATTCTCACAAATAAATAAAACCTTAAAAAAAAAGTTACGCAAGACGTGATCCAGCCACTCTTCTCCATATTGCCCTAAGAGAGGGACTTACACAAAAATGTTCTTTGTAGCTTTATAAAAATACAAAAGCTAGAGGGACGCCTGGGTGGCTCAGTTGGTTAAGTGTCTGCCTTCAGCTCAGGTCATGATCTCAGAGTCCTGGGATGGAGTCCTGCATTGGACTCTTTGCTCCCGAGGGAGCCTGCTTCTCCCTTTCCTTCCTATGTGCACTCTCTCTCACTATCTCTATCTCTTTTTCTCTCTCTCAAATAAATAAATAAAATATTTTAAAAAACCATAAATAACCAAAAAAGACCAAAAACTGGATATAACTCAAATGTCTATCCACATATGGATATCTGAACCCATTGTAGTATTCCCATACAATGAGACATCATTCAGAAATGAAAACTCATGAAGTACTAATGCATGTGACAATACATATGTTATAAACATAAGTGACAACACAGTTACACTACATGAGGAAGTCAGGCAAAAAACAGCCTGCTGTTTGATTCCATTTGTGAAAAACTTTAGGAAATGTGAACTAACATAGAGTGCCAGAAATCAGACCAGTGGTTGAGATGAGCCAGACAGAGAAGGGCAGGATCAAGTGTTTACGAAGGATCTTTCGGGGGGTGACTGATAGGTTTATTATCTTGATTGTGGAAATGGTTTCATGCCTGGGTATTTATGTGAGTCACATCCAACTGAACACTTTAAATACGTGCATTTTGTTGTGTGTCCGTTGTTCTTTACTAAGGTGTAAACAAGAGATGAACTGAGCCTGGCTCCCTGTCATAAATGCTGAGGAGTTCTAGAAAATCAATTGCTTTTAACAGTCCCCTCATTTGAAGTTATGTTTGATATGGTAAAGTTCTGACACCACCAAAATATTTAGTCGGCTCGCGGCCTGATTCTGGAGTCAGATTAACATGTAGTGGAAGGACTGTTTGGCTTCTTGCTTGGCTGATTTAAATTCTGTGCTGCAGAGGTGAAGTCATTTGTATGTAGCCCGTGTTCTTCACCAGCAAATGCAGACTGGAAGGCTGTGAGTAAATCTGAGCGAGTGTTCTGGGGTACTGTGAGCAATTGGAGTCTTGAATGACCTTGACAATGAGTATATGTAACCTGCAGAGAAAATTCTGTCTTTTTAAAAATTTTAAGTTAAAACGTATTGACTCATTTTCAGCAGACGTAAGGAATCATATGTTGATAATACCTTGTAAAAATCCTTTTAAGAGCATTAATCAATCCCGTAAGTACAAGCCCTCCCTATCCCTAGGAGGATGAAGCAGCTCTGAGAATTCATGCCAATTTTTAAACATATGTTTTAATCCAGCCTGGGGGTGAAATAAGAGTGTTGCATTCTCACCACTTAACGTCTCTTTTCCATGTTACTTTTAAAGGCCTCAGAATTAGGTCACACTGGCATGTGTATGTGTATATGCCGGTGAAGAATTCCCTAATTCATATAAATGTCCAAATATGTGGACCAGGTATGCCGGGTGGATTAGGCATTGAACTAAAAGTAACAATACTGGAATATACCTGGCCTCCAGTCCCCAGTTTTGATGCTTTTTAGCTCTTTGAATTATGTCAAGTCATCTTACATTGCTGGGCCACAGATGACTTCTTTGTAACACAAGGAACAAGCACATGAATGACCACACTTGTCTAGTGTGTGTGCCCAAATGCCAATGGCACTGGGTCACGCACATTAAGTTATCATTAGTAGCTGGACTGCGGAAGTCTTGGATTGAAAATTGATCAGGTTAATGCAGCACATAGTGGGGTAGGAATGGACCTCCTGGAATGAGACCGATGAATTCACATTCCAGGTTCACCCCTCCCAGTTGTGCGATCTTAGACAAGTCACCTACATCTCTGAGCTGCAAATTTCTTTTCTGCAAGATTAAGGGCAATCCATCTCAAAGTACCACCATGAGAATTAAATAAAGTGATTTATAATAATATTGAGGGTTGCTCAATAAAAGTTAGCAATTATTATTCCGACAATTGTCAAAAAATTTTGGTGATCAGAAAAAAAATGCATTTTAAAGGGAATTATTAAACTCCTGACAAGTACAAACACTTCAGCTGGTAGTGCCAAATCCTTGAACATTTAGAAGTAGATTTTAAAGCTTAATTGCATTCCTTCTAAATGAGAATTTTTCTCCTTATTATATAATAGGAATTCTATTTCTGAGGAAAGATTGATATGTAATACATCTGTTTTAATGAATAACTTTTAATATAATTCAGAGAGTTTGAACTTTAGTCAAATGAATGTTAATCCATCATTTCTGAGTAAACATTATGTATCTAAAAATTGCCCGGGTAGTTTTATTGATGCCATGAAAGAGAAATGAGGAACAATAAAATCCTTAAGTTAATGTCAGTTTTAACCAATAATTTGACTTAGGTATCAAATGTTTTCTCCATCCTTATTTAAGGTGGGAAACATCAGATATTTTAGAGAAAAAGTCTGACCTGTCTCTCTAAATTTATGGGGATGGATAAGACAATGTTACTTGGCTAGGTATTAGGAAATGGTAAGAAAGAGACACAGCGAAATAAGTAATTAAAATAGGATAAAATGAATGCATAATGGAGTTAGATGTGAGGAAAGGAGGGGGCCTAAGACAGTGGCAATCTGGTCTGCTTATGAGGCTTGAGACAAGTTTCAGTGAAGAGGTAAATTTTGGGCTGAGTCTCAAAGTGTGAGTAGATAGATGTTTTGCAGGTAAACAATAGAAGAAAGAAATGGAGGGCAGAGGGCAAGTGTGTTTGAGGGACAGTAAGTGATTAAGTATACTGTGGGATTCAGGTGCAGAGCAGGGGGAAGTAGGACTCAAGCCCAAGGACCACACTGTAATGGTCCTTCATACAAAATATAATAAGAATGTGGTACTAATTCTGCAGGTGCTTGGTTCACTAACCAGTTTGGTATCTGGGAGTCCTTGCTGTGGGTCAAAAGACAGGTTATTTTGGGGGAGTGCTGTGCATGCAGAGAAAATCTGTATGCCAAATTGCTGATAGAGCTTCTTGTGTAGTCCCAGGTGTTCCTAGATGTGCGAAGACTCACGCTATCTGCTTGGGACAGAGTGTTACAAATGCACCCATGGCCATATATGGAAGCTGTGTGAGCAGAGCAGCAATGGCCACAGATGGTAGAGAATCTGGAACCATGTAGTCCTATTTACTAAGTCTCACAGAAATAGAACTTTCAGTGAATGTTGTAGTCTTCACATATAGCAGGAGCACAAAAACTGCCATGATGGGGTTATCATTTCTACTGTAGATGGGCCAAAAGGGGAATTGTGGCTTCTTGAGTCTGAACAACTGATTGCTGATTCTCAGATGACTACTGCAGAGGAGTTCCACCCCAGGCAGGTTTTACCTTCTCTTCTGAAAGGTAATGCAAATCCAGAAGAAGGTGGCTCTAGAAAGGGTCCTTTATGTATCAGAAAGCATTAAACCATTCATAATCATCTCTTTCCTTTCTTCCTCAAGGGTGTCTGGAACATCCCTGATATGCAAGACTCTGTAGACAAGGACTATACCCCACCCTCCAGGAGCTACCTTGTAACTGGAGAGGAAGCTTCTCACTTAGGCCAGCAATAACAACTTGAGAGGACTGAGTGGCTGGGTATCCAAAAAGGGACAGAGATGGTCCAGGTCAGTAGAACTCAGAAGGGAAGGGAAAGATTTCTGAGCCATGTTGTGGCCAGCTGTGTTGTAGCCTTCGTCTGGACTTCAAAAGACAGCTAGTGACTGAATCATGATAAGACCATCTTCAAGCAGGAGAAAGGACATGAGCAGAGGCCCAGAGGCACTGAGGGAGCTACTGTCCATCCACTGAAAGCTCTCTAGAATAGGTCTCCTCCTGTCTGTTCCCTTCACCTTACTCTCCTGACTCAAGTAGGCTGGGGCTCTTTGCCTTCTGCTTGGCTGCTTGTCTCAGTATGCTGTTCAAGCATTCTCAGTTTGAGGTGATTTTGCCTCCAACTTCCCATTCCTGTCAGTGGACATTTTTGATTATCAAAACTAAGAAGAAATGCTACTGGCATTTAGAGAGTTGAGGGTATCTTGAAAAAAGTGTGAAGAGTTACCTAGTTCAAAATATTAATAGTGCCAGGATACCTGGGTGGCTCGTGGTTGACTCTTGATTTCAGCTCAGGTCATGATCTCCAGGTCCTGGGATCGAACTTCACATTGGGCTCTGTGATCAGTGAGGAGACTGCTTGAGGATTCATTCTCTCTTTCTCTCTCTCTCTCTCTCAAATAAATAAATCAGTCTTTAAAAAAATGTTTTAATAGTGCTGAGGTTGAGATTGAGAAACCCTAGGTTATTCTATTTAACTCTTGTCTTCCCACCCTCACTGAAAAAGATGATTCCATGGGAATTTTCTTCAAACTTGACAACTACATTTAGACATGATTGTGACATTTATCCTGGGACCTGAGCACTGAAGGGCCCCACTCTGAGGATCCCCCTCCCAGAGAGACTGGCCCCCTGACCATCTGTCCAAGAGGGGCAAGGGAAGTCAGCCGGGTCACATGGGACAGAGAGCCAAGGAGGAGGAGGAAAGAGGCCATGCCAGTTTGTTGGAAAATTAGAACCTTACTGAGGTTCTTTGAAAAAGTGTTCAGTGGTAGAAGTGGAAATGCTTTTCGAAAAATTAAGGAGAAAAGGGTGAAAGAATGTGTGCTAGTTTCCTGAGGCTATTGTAACAAAGTACCATAAACTTGGGGGGCGGGTGCTTACACAACTGCAATAGCCAATATCTGAGCTGTGGAGGGCAGAGTCTGAGATCCAGGTTCCTTCTGGGACTGTGAGGGAGAACCTGTTCCAAACGTCCTTGCTAGCTGCTGCTGGTGGACTGGACACTGTCGACAGAGAGGCATTACCTTGCTCTCTGCCTCATCTTCCCCTGCTGCTCTCCTATATATGTCTGTGTCTGATTTCCCCCTTTCACAAGGGCACTAGTAATTCTGGATTAGGCTCCACAGTGATGGCCTCCATGACAGCCTTATTTCCAAATAAGGTCACAGTTTGAGGGGTGATGACTTCAACATGTGGGTTTGGGGGTGACACAATTCAACCCATAACAACATGGTAGTCACCACTCCTTCCTGGAAATGTCCACACTGTCTACTTTAAAATGTCCACACTGTTTACTTTAAAGGCTGCCTTTCTAGAAAAACTCATATAAGCAGAATCCACGAGCTTCCCCAGGGAAGAGGCTGGGGCAAGTAAACATGTAGAAATTTTAGGCAATTGAGCATAAACCAATATTTAAGGGCTTTGAAAACACAAGGTGTTGCAGTACAAACTGCTATTTAGATTCACAAAATGTACATATATATGAAAAAAATCAATTAAGTCACTTTGTTGATGATTCTTGCCAGAATCTTTGCATTTCTTCTCTCCTTGGGGAGAACAAAGCTCATACTTGAATTTGACATAATTGAATTTTCCACGTGGCTTGCATTTTACTCTTCCCTCTTTCACTTTATCTGACTTTATTCTACTCTATTTTATGTTGGTCTACTGACAGGTGTGGCAATCAGAGGGAAGGAAAGCTTTTTGATATAGATAAAACTCTGTGACCGATAGAGCTGCAGGGGTGAGGCAAAGGAGGGATGCAGATGCACCAATAAACACCAAATACCTTTTGAAATAATTTATCTAATCACTGCCAGATCTCACCATTTTTAGAGATTGACTTTAGAAGGTCCATTACTCTCTTGATATTCCTTTGAGATACTTTGATCAGTGAATTCATTTTATTTCAGCCCCTTGCCTCCCATCTGGCCTGCATCAGCTGTTTTGCAGGTCCCAGGACCCACTAACTCCCAGGCTTAGCACTGATTGTACACTAAGTGTACAATTACTTAGTGATTGTACAAATTTTGTAGGACACAAGGTTAAACTACAAAAGTCAGTTGATTTCCTCAGCCTGACCTTTGTGTGGGACACTTGGTAGTTGCCAAGCCAATAAGTGACAAATTAATTTGTGAGCAAATAGATTTAGTTTATGGATTTCTAGATTAATAGAATGTGTGATTAATATAACTGATGATGATCACTGACATCTAATGTGTTGACGTTTTCCACACTGGCTACAGTCAAAGGGCCTTTTCCAACTCTCCTTTGGCCAACTGCTGCCTGAGGTGAAAGTGATTCAGGGAGAGAAAGTTTGGGCAAGAGGAAAAAAAATCTTTGTCTCCTCTTGAAGGTTGGATGTGAAGGAAGAGATAAGGCAAAAGGAAAAATAAAAGCTTGAAAGATCAAAATGTGAAGTAGCCCTAACATCCAGAAAATTCTTGTTCTCCAACATGAGGAGGACAAATAGCATTAATTACTCAACTCATTCTAACCATGAGCTTATATGTACCTTTGATGGTCTGTGATTGATGGCTGAAGAGAGTAAGGGGAAAACAAATTATTTTCGGTTATAATGAAGGATCCATTTAGAAGCTTACTTATTCTCTTCTTGCTACTGTTACCCAAATATAACAGAAACCCAAGTTTAATGAGAAAGTCATATACAAAATAATAAACCACGTGGTTTGATGGAGAAGTAAAGATATGTATTTATTTTATTTTTCCTTTATATGTATGTATAGATGTATTTTTAATAATACATAAACATACATACATATATAAATATAAATATATAAATAAATTTATATTTATATAAATATAAATATATATAAATATATATTATATTATATTATTATAGTATAGTATATTATATATAAATATATACTTATATATGTATATATGTATTATAAAAAATACATCTATACATACATATAAAGAAAAAAAATACATATATAAATATATGTAAAATATACATATTTGAAATGTATAAAATTGTATACACATATATAAAAATATACATATATAAATATATATGTATATATTTATGTATTATAAAAATACATCTATACATACATATATACACATACATATACATATACACATATATACATACATATACATACATATACATTTTTATATATATGTATAGATAAGATACTTTCTCTGTTTTAGGTTCCACACTGGGCATAAGTTATCTAGCATTTTTGCACCAAAATATGAAAGATAGATCTCTGCTATAAAATAATTTTCTCTATACTAGGAGAAATAGAAAATAAACATATATTTACAAAGCAACATGGCAATTGTTATGAATTCTATTAGCACTGGGGCATAATAACCTGAATCAGTTGAGGAGCATCAGGGAAAGGTTTTATAGAAGAGAAGTATTTGAGCTGAGATTTGAAGGTTATACTAGAATTTTTTTTTAGGTGAATAAGCCTGGAGAAGACATTTTAAGCTCAGGAATTCAATGATCTATATGGAGTTGAGTTCACCTGCAATATAAATTGGAAGGATATTAGAAAAGGCAGGGTACAAGTCTGGATACCAGCAAAGGTCAGATTATGAAGGATATTCTTTGCCAAGCCAGTAGCTTTAGATTTTATTATGTGGGAAATAAGGCATCATTCATGAATAATATATAGTAAGTGGCATGATCATGTTTGCATATACAAATTATTACAGTAAGAGTGATGTGGAAGAGGAGTTGGAAGATGTGTTTTTTTTTTTTGTAAGATGTGTTTTGAAGATCATTAATACTGATCATGTCAATAGGCTAAAACAGAAAAAGAAATGCATGGTCAGATTGGTAGATGCAGAAAAAACATTTGACAAAAATCCAACATGACATCCGTTAAAAAAAAAAATCCTGGTAAACTAGAAATAGAGGGGAACTTTCTCAACTTCATAAAGAATGTCTACAATAAAACCTCCAGTTAACAACAGATGTATCCCCTAAAATCAGAAACGGGACAGGGTATCTCCTCTCTCCACTTCTTTTCAAAATCCTACTGGAAGTTCTATCTAATGCAGTAAAACAAAAGAGAAAATAAAAGGAATTACAGAGTGCCAAGGAAGAAATGAAAGTGCCTTTGTTTATGGATTGAGCAAATAATTTACTGGAACTAATAAGTGATTGTACAAGTGTTGTAGGATGCAAGGTTAAACTACAAAAGTCAATTGATTTCCTATATACCAGCAATGCACAAGTGGGATTTGACATTTAAGACACAATACCACTTATATTAGCAGACAAAAATATGAAATACTTAGGTATAAATCTAAAAAAATCTGTACAAGATCTGTATGAGGAAAAACTACAAGGACTTTGATGAACAGAATCAAAGAACTAAATAAATGAAGGGATGTCTCTGTGCGTGTATAGGGAATCTCAATATTGTCAAGATGTCCTTTCTCCCCATCTTGATTGATAGCTGTAATGTAATTCCAATCAAAGTCCCAGCAAGTTCTTTTGTGTATAAGGACAACCTCATCCTAAGGTTTCTACAGAGAGGCAAAAGTCCCAGGATAACACACAATATTGCGGTAGAACAAAATTGGAAGACTGGCAATACAAACAGAAAAATCTACATTCTGTATTACTCCTACTGTAATACATTTTAGAGAAGGCAATCCTATGGAAACAGTAGAAGGTTCCCAGGTTCCCAGGGGCTCATCGGTGGATGGAGAAATAGGCGAAACATAGGGAATTTGTAAGGCAGTGAAAATTATGTTATGATGCCATCATTATGAATATACATCATTACACAGGAATCCAAATGCATAGATTATACAACACCAGGAGTAAACTGTGACATAAACGATGGACTTTGGGTGATTCTGTCAATGTAGGTTTACCAGCATTAACAAATGAACCACTGCTGTGGGAGATACTGACAATGCAAAAAAGCTATTTGTGTGGGGGGACCTGGGTTTCTGAGAAATCTCTGTACCACCTTATCAATTATGTTCTGAATATAAGACTACTTTAAAAATATGGTCTTAAATAAATAAATAAAGTCTTAGTTTTTGAGAGGCCTTTAATAATTTATTTGATCGATGACAGAAACTCAAGTGATTAGTAAGCAACACTGCCCATCTGGCAGCTCTTAGCCTTAGCTTTGTGGAGGAGAAAAAACAAGTCATGCTTGGAAGGAATGTCCTCTATTGTGGTTAGACAACCTTGACACTGAGAGTCACTGTGGCCTCACCATGGCCAACTCTATTGGAGGCTATGTAATTGATTTTCCCATCTGCTACTCTTTCAAGTTTCCTGTGTGAAGGGATCAGATATTAGAACTCTCTGGGCATCATAGCTGGCTCCTGAAGAAAGATTCCTTTCTGTAGGAAACCAATTTAGCCACTAGCCACTTCTGTCTTACCCTCCTAAGGCTTTTTAGCTCTCTAATCACACAGTCTGTTTTCCAACTAATTAGTGTTGGGACAACTCAGCATTGAACTTCAACTTGGAAATGTTAGTGTCATGGGGAGAGAGCACTTAATCAAATGACTTGTGATTATTCAATAAAGAGATTTTCTTTGATTAAGACTGCCACCCTTTCTGAGACACTTGGTCTTCCTTTTGACAATATGGGATTGAGTGGGCTTTGCTTTGGCAGGGCTGCCATGGGCACTGATGTGTTACTGAAAGGAAACATAGCTGGGCAGCAATACCAATAGGATTCAGAGACCTGAATCCTATTTTCTTTGAAACCAAGGATTTTTTTAAATTAGTTTCAGAGGCAAAATTTAGTAATTTGTCAGTTACTTACAACACCCAGTGCTCATTCTATCAAGTGCCCTCCTTAATACCCATCCCTCAATTTTCCTTTCCCGCCAGCCATGTCCCCTCCAGCAACCCTCAGTTTGCTTCCTAGAGTTCTGCATCTCTTACAGTTTTCCTTCCTCTCAAGTCTCATCTTATTTTATTTTTCCTTCCCTTCCCCTATGTTCATCTGTTTGTTTCTTCCATTACTCATATGAGTGAAATCATATTGTATTTATCTTTCTCTGAGTTATTTCACTTAGCATAATACCCTATAGTTCCATCCATGTTGTTGCAACTGACAAGATTTCATTCTTTTTGATAGCTGAGTAATATTCCATTGTGTTTATATACTACATCTTCTTTATCCATTCATCTCTCCACGGACATCTGAGTTTTTTCTATATTTTGGCTATTGTGGACATTGCTGCTATAAACTTTGGGGTGTATGTGCCCCTTTGACTCTCTATGTTTGTCTCTTTTGGATAAATACTTAGTGTAATTCCTGGGTCATAGGGCAGCTCTATTTTTAACTTTTTGAGGAACTTCCATACTGTTCTCCAGAGTAGCTGTACCAGTTTGCACTCCCACCAACAGTGTAAGAGGGTTCTCCTTTAAAATTGGGGAATTTTTAAAGTTTTTACAGGCTATTAAGTTTCAAAAAGTCAGTCTCCAGCCAAATGATGGTTACACAAACTCTATAGAAAAGGCTATGTTGTCCTGATGAGCTCTTCAGTCTATAAAAATGACAAATTTAATTGTGTTAAGGTATTTATGTTTGTGTTTCTTTAATTTTGAATCTTTCCAATTAGAAGGGACATAGTTTTTGTCACATGGTCTTCACAGTGAGCGGGTAATAACCTTATCTCTTCTAGACATTACATGGGAGGCAATTTGGGAGAGGTGGGCCGGGCTTCAAATCCATGAAATGGGTTGACCATGGTTAGATTTGAAATCTGTTCTTGCAGTGTGATCTCAAATAAGATACTAGAGCCCATTCTTTTATAAAGGAGGCTAATATGTGCTTCATCAAGTTCATATGATGATGAAATTAAATGAAGTACCTAAATAGTTCTTGAAACTTCTGTTAACTTGGGAAGTAATTTTTAAATAACAGCTAAATTGTAGTTTATATAGAAACCAGAGATGTTTCTTTCTAACCTCTCATAACCTCCCCTAAATACTTCCATCTTACCTATTTCTTACTGGGTGTCTTGGACCAGAGAAAATGACAACTTTCTCCCAAAAGAAAATAACTTTTTAATAAAGTGAATATTCCTTATTGGGTTGTCCTGGGAGACTTCCAATGACCCTCAATGTCTAGACTTGCAGATAAAGCTGGAGTAACTACTCACAGCTCTGATGATGTTATGTTCTTCCTCCCAGCAGAGTGGGTAGAGACCCCATGCTGGGAATGGGTTGCCCTCCAGACCTCTGATTCAGAGGAATGCTCGTCATAACAGGTTATATATGTATTTTCCACTAGATGTGTCTCACCCCTAATTTGTTTCCATTCATATGTGATAATAAAGCCTAGAATTGACTCCTCTAAAGCAAGTTCAAGCATGTACTTGCACTTGATGAAATATTGATGATCTCTTTCCCCAAATGGAACCATTCCCAGTGCAGCAAAGTGGGAAGGAGGCAATGGAGAAGAAATCTATCTTTTTCTATGCATTTGTATGCTGAGAACATTAAGATGAAGGGCTGCTTCTGAGCCATCTAATGTTATCATGGATAGTTTGAGCAATAAAAGGAGCAAGAAATGGTGATAAGAATAGGGGTTTTGAGAAGAAGAAAAGAAGAAGAAGAAGAAGAAGAAGAAGAAGAAAAAGAAGAAGAAGAGGAGGAGGAGGAGGAGGAAGAAGAAGGAGAAGAGGAAGAGGAGGAGGATGACAAGGAGGGGGACGAGGAGGAGGGGAGGAGAAGGTGAAGGAGAAAAAGAAGAAGAATGAGAAAAAGGAGAAGGAGGAGGAGGAGAAGAAGAAGAAGAAGAAAAAGAAGAAGAAGGAGGAGAAGAAGAAGGAGAAGAAGAAGAAAAGGAAGAAGGAGGAGGAGGAGGAGGGGAAGGAGGAGGAGGGGGAAGAGGAGGAGGAAGAAGAATAGGGGTTTTAGAGCCAGGCAGATGTGATTTGTATTTCTGTTCTGATCCTTATGAGCTCTCTGACCTGAGGCTATGAGTTGACTTGCTCATAGTTCCAGTTTTAGAATAAGCAAAATAGGGACAGGAGACTTGATTTGCAGAATTGATTAGAGGGAAAGATATATTGTATATAAACCATGCAGCAAAGAGCCTAGAACATTGGGGGTGTTTAATGAGCAGTAGCTGTTATTACTATGGTGTTTTTTGTTTTTATGAGGAAAGACAGGAGCTTAATCCCTCCTGACGTCATGCCCCTCTTAGAGCAACATCCTCGATGTGCCATCTAGTTTGATATTGAGTAGTTGACCATTCTGAGGAATTCCCATACAATGATTCCCTATTTTCCCTTCACTCTGAGGAAGCCCTAACTCATGCACCAGTGAACCACTACCCACTGATGATGGTATGTCAGAATGTGACAGGTGAAAGAAAATAGCTTTCTCTTTCTGAACTTTCTGTCCCTAGAAGAAAGAGAAGGGGACAGGATCTTCCAGTGCATCCACTTCATGGCCCTCCTTTTCAAATTTTCCCAGTTCATAAGCTCCTAGAAAGAGGAAGATGCTGATGTTCTCAGGAGAAACTGAAATAGCACAGCTTCAGGTCATAGGGGATGTGAGGCCTTCAAGAGAAAGGGTCTAGGATTGTCTGTCCAGTGCTATCATATATGCACATCTTCTTCCTTGTACTCTATTCTCCAGTCTAACGAAACTGTTTTGTACTTCTTCCCATCCCCTATGTTCCTCTGCACTATTTCTTATATTCCACATATGAGTGAAACCATATGATAATTATCTTTCTCTGACTGACTTAGCATAATCCCCTCCAGTTCCATCCATGTTGATGTAAAAGGTAAGTATTCATCCTTTCTGATGGCTCAGTAATATTCCATTGCATATATATACCACATCTTCTTTATCCATTTGTCTGCTGAAGGACATCTAAGCTCCTTCTACAGTTTGGCTATCGTGGACACTGCTGCTTTGAACATTGGGTTGCAGGTGTCCCTTCTTTCACTACATCTGTATCTTTGGGGTAAATACCCAGTAATGCAGTTGCTGGGTCATAGGGTAGCTTTAGGTTTAACTCCTTGAGGAACCTCCATGTTGTTTTCCAGAGTGGCTGAACCAGCTTGCATTCCCACCAACACTGCGTGAGGGTTCCCTTTTCTCCACAGCCTCGCCAATATTTATTGTTCCTTGTCTTGTTAATTTTAGCCATTCTGATTGGTATAAAGTAGTATCTCAGGGTGGTTTTGATTTTGACTCGGAGAAAAAAACTGAGGGTTGTGGAAAAGGAGTTGGGTCGGGGGATGGGGTTACTAGGTGATGAGCATTGAGGAGGGCACATTGTGTGATGAGCACTGGGTGTTATATTGCAACTGATGAATCATTGAACACTGCACCAAGAACTATTGATGAAAATAAATGATTACGGTACTTCAAATTGGTTGAGTATTTCCATATCATCTTAATTTTGATCATACTGATCTCTGCCTACATAATCTTTTCTCATCATTTTTTAAAGTTTATTTTTATTTTTTCTTGTTAACATATAACATATTCTATGTACAGGTCTGTGATTCATAAGAATTACACAGTACACAGCACTCATCACAACACATACCCTTCCCAATGTACATCACCCAGGCACCACATCCTCCCACCCCACTCCCCCCAGCAACCTCAGTTTGTTTCCTGAGATTAAAAGTCTCTTATGATTTGTCTCCCTCTCTGGTTTCATATTGTTTCATTTTATCCTCTCTTCCCCTATGATCTTCCGTCTTGTTTCTTAAATTCCACATATCATTGAAATAATATGATAATTGTCTTTCTCTGATTGACTTATTTCACTTAGTAAAATACCTTTCAGTTCCATCCACATTTCTACATCATTGCATATGGCAAGATTTCCTTTTTGATGGATGTGTAATATTCCTGTGTGTGTGTGTATCACATCTTCTTTATCCATTCATCTGTTGATGGACATCTGGGCTCTTTCTATATTTTGGCTATTATGGATATTGCTGCTATAAACATTGGGGAGCAAGTGCCATTTTGATCACATTTGTATCTTTGGGGTAAATACCCAGTAGTGCAATTGCTGGGTTATAAGGTAGCTCTATTTTCAACTTTTTGAGGAACCTCTGTACTCTTTTCCAGAGTGGCTGCACCAACTTGCATTTTCACCAACAGTGTAGGAGTGTTCCCTTCTTTCTGCATCCTTGCCAACATCTGTCATTTCTTGACTTGTTAATTTTAGCCATTCTGACTGGTGTGAGGTTGTATCTCATTGTGGTTTTGATTTGTATTTCCCTGATGCTAAGTGATGTTGGGCACTTTTTCATGTGTTTGTTGGCCAGTTGGGTGTCTTCTTTGCAGAAATGTCTGTTCATGTCCTCTGCCCATTTCTTGATTGGATTTCTGCCTACATAATCTTATTTATTGTGGGTTCTGAAGCCACACAGACTGAATCAAAATTCTGGCTCCATCACATTCTTAGCTGTGCAACCTTGGACAAATTATGTACCCTGTCTTTGCCTCAGTTTTTTTATCTGTAAAATTAGAAAACAATGGTATTCCTTGTTACTTCTGGTGTGGTCCTAGATTAGCAGGTCCAGCTGATGAGTATTTTCTGGAAATATAGAATCTCAGACCTACTGAACCTCAGTCGGATTTTTTAAAGATTTTATTTATTTATTTGACAGACAGAGATCACAAGTAGGCAGAGAGGCAGGCAGAGAGAGAGAGGAGGAAGCAGGCTCCCCGCTGAGCAGAGAGCCCAATGCGGGACTCGATCCCAGGACCCTGAGATCATGACCTGAGCCGAAGGCAGAGGCTTAACCCACTGAGCCACCCAGGCGCCCCCCTCAATCGGATTTTAACAAGATACCTAGTATATTTATATGCACACTAAAGTTTGAGGTGTGTTGATGATGTGTACATGATGGTATGAGGATTAAGTGAGGTGGTAGATGGAAAGCAGCTAGACCTGCCATAAAACATTAAGTGCTGAATAAGTATTAGCTATTATTTGTTTTATTCTACTTGTGCTCCACAAAATTCTATGTAGGTACTTCCGATAATTTATTTGCTTGTACCTTTCTCTGTCAAACTCAGAGATCTTTAGGGGCATAGAAGTTCCCTCTGGGCCCAGGACAGTGCCAGAATAGACCTTTAATAAATGTCATTTGAATACATGGTATACACACATGTTCTCCCAACAACAACAAACAGTAACACTACCAAGTAGATGATGTGAAGAATACTTATTAGGAAGACTCAAGGATCCTAAGAAATTTCCATAGGGAGGGTGAGATTTTAGCTATTCTTTGATCAACATAACTGTTCAAGAGTTTAAGAGAAATGGTGAAAAATTCTGGGTGCAGGTAATAATGTGGGTGAACATTAAAAATGGAGGTCTAAGTAACAGGTCCAAAGGAGCAAGAATTGATATGTGGTTCTGGAACAGATCATACTTTACAGAACTATAAAATAAAACATAAGTTGTACACTCACATACTGAAGATCCTGAGTGCCAAGCTAAGAAGTTTGATAATAGTCAACTTTTAAACGTTTGAGTTGGAAAGTAACATGTTTAACGTGTCTTTAAAAAAGAAAAAGGGACACTTGGTTGGCTCAGTTGGTTAAGTATCTTGTCTTTGGCTTGGGTCATGATCTCAGGATCCTGAGATGGATCCCTGCATCAGGCTCCCTGCTCAGCTGGGAGCCTGCTTCTCCTTTTCCTTCTGCCCTTCCCCTCTGCTCATGGTCTTTCTCTCCCTCTCTCTCTCTCAAATAAATAAAATCGTTTAAAAAAGAAAAAGAAAAGCTTATGAATTGCATCTGCTTCCTAAATAGCTCTTTGGAGAATAAGGCGGATTTGTGCCCACTGAGACTCAGGTGAGCATTCTGAAAGAGAATGGTTGGACTGGAGAGAAGTGGTGATGTCTGAGCTGGTGCATACTAGTAAAGCAGAGACTCCTTACATGGATGGATGCTACCATTTGGCTTTTTGCCAAATCTTGAAGAGGAGCAAACTGCTATCAAGTGCACATGGTCACTTACAGATTGTTTCAAAGTTCTTTATGTTTTTTAATTCTTGCTTGTCATGAGTGTCATTTTCTAATTTGCAAACACCCTGAAAGTCTGTAATTTCCTCTACAAAATTACAGTGAACTATGAACAATTCAAATAAACATTTTAGGTCCTGAATTCAAGTTGCTGCAAACTAGCTGGTTAGTGGTAAATACGCAGCAGGGTTAGCCTGGTGTAGTGGGTGTGTGGTCAGCTGACCTCACTCACTGGCTTCTTCAGCGACTCTCTTGTAGATTTATTCCAACTTGGTGCTTCAGTAAATTTCCCAGTGTCTTCAGGTCATTGGTCAGAAGAGCAGTCTACAAAGCATGCCCATGAGTTTGGAGATATGCTAAGGATGTTTTTTGTAGATCCTCAGGGTGAAGTGAGGGCTTTGCCACGTTTCCATTGGAGCTGAATTTATTGATAAAGAAGCTCTAAGAACAGCTTATTTGTCCTCAATATTCTGTACTTCTTTGTGCTGTAGATAAAACAGGAAAGAGGATCAGAAATAAATCAACTCTCTTACAACTAAACTGCTTACATCTTCATCCTCTTTCCTGATTCTTTTCTGGATTTTACTTTTTGTGGGCAGGTGTCTAGCCTCCCCCTTCCCCCACTCACTCTTATTGTCCAAAACCCTTATTGTCCAAATGATGCACCATCCAGATCTGAATATAGAGAAGGAGCCCAGTGAAAACTTACTAAATAGTTAAAGTTCATAAATCTCTTTAGTAGGTATTTATGGCTGGGTAATGCTGATAGTGCTCCTGGTGCTTTATGTGAGCAAATGAAGAGGCTGAGTACCTATATTACTTCTTAGACTTCAGGCAGAACTTCTGCTTATGGCTCCTTGAGGGCCTAAATCTTTTTCCCAGAGCCCAAGCTTACCATGCCCATGGAGAGACAGTGTATAAGTAGAACCTATTTGAAAGGGAACAGGGTAGCTGAATTACAGTGATATGTGGTAAGGGGAGTTTGGTCAGGTGAAGAATAACACATAATTTTTATCTCTAGTGCATTGTAATATCTTGTAAGTAAGAGCTAATATCTATTGTGTACACAGTATATGCCTGCCATTGTGTAGTAGCTCACAGGCATCTTACTTGTTGTTTACAAAAACTCTAAGTAGGTATGAATATTTTTCTTGATATAATGTAGGAAGACAGTAAAATTGTGAGACATTATGTAACTCACCTGTATTCAAAGAGATTAACAGAAATAAATTCTTGTTTTAATTTGTATGATTTCTAGTGAATTGGCACATTTATTACCATATATTTATTGGTATTTTTTTTCTGATTAATTATCTCTAGGGTGTCTCTAGAGGTCATGTTTCATGATTAATGAGATATTTGCCTTTAAGATTTTCTGGATTTTGATTTTTGTTTTGTTTTGGATATTGATTTTTGAGAGTGACCATGCATTTAATGACAAATCAAAATTTTATTTACAAATTTAAAGTTGTTTTATCTACCACAGATAAAGAACACAGAGGTAAGACTTTGTTGGAGACAGATTACATATGTACCTGACTTTTTGGAGAAGAGCTATATATGAGAGTCCAGGAGAAAGGCTGATTGGGAAGAGAAGTAGGAATTTCTGTCAGTGTAAGGAAGTAAGGGGTTTAAAACCAGAAAGCAATATTCATCACACTGCTCTATCCTTTCAGACAACCCCTACAGATTGTCTATATAGAGGTTGAGGAGAGAACCTTTGTCTTAGACTGTGAACTATGTAATTGAGAAGGGAAAGTGCAGGAATCGCCATCAGAAGTTCTGTATTTATTCTGCTTTCGACAATCTTAAGGGCTTTAGATAAACCATTTAAATTTCCTGCAACATAGGTTTTGTCCTAGCAAATATCCTCTAAAAATATGCATTATTGTTGGCTTTGATATAAAAGAAATATAATCAGCCCTCAAGGTAGAAGAGAGAAATAATGCTTGGTCCAATGCTGTTATTTCTTTTTTCCCCAATGAATCATAATTAAGTTCCCACAGGATGCATGAATTTTTTTTTCCAATTTATTTATTTTCAGAAAAACAGTATTCATTATTTTTTCACCACACCCAGTGCTCCATGCAAGCCGTGCCCTCTATAATACCCACCACCTGGTACCCCAACCTAAACTATCATTTACATAGGTAGAAAAGTTATCAATTTATTAAGCTCATTTAAAAAGCACATATCTTCCATATATTTAATGTGAACGAATATCATCCCAATGTCACCAAAACTGAGTAAGGAGTAGAGAATAGAAAAGCACTTTACTTTTTTTTTTTCTGAAAAGGTCTGATGCCAAGATAACATAGCTTGTTTTTCCAAACATGGCAGATCAAAAAGAGTAGATAATCTGCTTGAAATGGATGTTCTCAGAAACAATGGCATCTAAAGGTTTATTTCTTTGAGGGAAGCAAAATGCTGAAGGAAACAATTCAAAGGTTATATCTGGAAATTTTTAAATGACACCATTTACAAAAACATAAAAAATTAAATAGAAAAAAAAAAAAACTAAAGATGTGCAAAACCTCTATACCATTGCTACTCAAAGTATGGTTCATGGAGAGAAGCCAGTCCATGTTTTTGTTTTTTACTTGTCAGCAATGAGATAAGTGCAAAAATTAAGAGTAATTGTTTAGAAATTTTGTTTAGAAATTTTGTAGTTATTTCACATTTCTGCAGTATCTTAGCCTATGATCCATGGATTTGATTCATTAAAACGTGTGTAAGCCAGTTTGTATATTGTTGAGCTTACTTGGTAAGCCATGTGAGGTACAAGTTCTGACATTGTAAGGCACAGTAGTCTTACATATATGGATGTGCACTGGGTAGAAAACAAAACTGGTTCTGCTTTTACTGAACAAATAAGAATGATGATAAACTATGTTCATGAACTGGAAGACGGTATTTTGAAGATGTCTGTTTTCCCTCTGATTAACATATAAATCAATGTAATCCAGATGAGGTCTTGGCAGATTATTATGATTATTATTTTGTGTGTGTGTGGGAGTGGGAAGTGAAAGAAAATGACAAGCTGAATCTTAATTAATATGGGCTAAAAAACTAACCAAAGCAATATAAAAGAAGAAAGATAAAGCATGAAGACTTAAAGTACCAGCTACCAATAACTAGCATAAAGATATAATAATTAACACTGTGTGATACTAAGTCAAGAAAGAAAATCTAACAATGGGACAGACTAAATAGTCCAGAAACAGATCCTATACACTCATAGTAACCTAACTCTAACAAAAGTGATGCTGCGATATACTGGGGAAAGAATAGTCTTTTCAATAAATATTGCTAAGCCAACTGATTTCAAGGGGAAAGAAAATTATCTGGGCCCTTACTTCAAACCATAAACACAAAAATGAATTCTAGATTAATTGTAGATGTAAAAGTCAAAACAATAGAGCTTTCAAATGAAAACACAGGCAAACATTTGTATAATCTTGAGATAAACAAATATTTCCTAAATAGGACACACACACACTAACAACTTGATAAAGGCATTTATCTTAAAAGTAAGGGCTTTTTTCTTCACAAAAAATCATTAAGAGAGTGCAAAAGCAATGGGAGACAACAGAATTGGAGACAACATTTACTGTACATATATTCAACAAACACCCATATCTTTAATAAATATATTTATAATCTAGAAATCAATAATAAAATCATTCTAATTGAAAAATGGACAAATAACTAAAATGGATACCCCACAACAAAGGATATTTAAATGGCCAAAAAACAAATTTTAAAAGAGCTTACCTTCATTAGCATGAAAATGCAAATTTCAGTTATAAAATGGCAAGTGTTGGCAAATATTTGGAATAACCAAACTTTCATATATCACTGATGAGAGTGTAATGCTAACAAATTATTGAAAATTATAAGGTAAACCTACACATACCCCACAGACAAGAAATTTTACATATTCTCCTAGAAGATATGCTAGACTGATAACAGCTACATTAGCCCCACATTGGAAATCACCCAGTGCCCATCAAAAATAGAGCAAAACAATAAACAGTAGCACATTTACATGGGGGGAATATTATACAACAGTGAAGATGACTCATCTACAACCTTACCCAATCACATAGAAGGATCTCACACACAGAGTTCTGAATAGCGGGGGGGGGGGGGTGGAAGGTTGGGGTACTGGGTGGTGGGTATTATGGAGGGCACGGATTGCATCGAGCACTGGGTATGGTGAAAAAATAATGAATAATGTTTTTCTGAAAATAAATAAATTAATTTATTAAAGAAAAAAAGATATGTCTCCAAAGGCAAAGGAAACAAAAGCGAAAATAAACTTTTGGGACTTCATCAAAATCAAAACCTTCTGCACAGCAAAGGAAACAGTCAAGAAAACAAAGAGGTAACACACGGAATGGGAGAAGATATCTGCAAATGACAGTACAGACAAAATTCCTCAAACTCATCACACACAAAACAGACAATCATATCAAAAAATGGGCAGAAGATATGAACAGACACTTCTTCAATGAAGACATACAAATGGCTATCAGACACATGAAAAAATGTTCATCATCACTAGCCATCAGGGAGATTCAAATTAAAACCACATTGAGATATCACCTTACACCAGTTAGAATGGCCAAAATTAACAAGACAGGAAACAACATGTGTTGGAGGGGATGTAGAGAAAGAAGTAACCTCTTACACTGTTGGTGGGAATGCAAGTTGGTGCAGCCTCTTTGGAGAACAGTGTGGAGATTCCTCAAGAAATTAAAAATAAAGCTTCCCTATGACCCTGCAATTGCACTACATGGTATTTACCCCAAAGATACAGATGTAGTGAAAAGAAGGGCCATCTGTACCCCAATGTTTATAGCAGCAATGGCCACGGTCGCCAAACTGTTGAAAGAACCAAGATGCCCTTCAACGGACGAATGGATAAGGAAGTTGTGGTCCATATACACTATGGAGTATTATGCCTCCATCAGAAAGGATGAATACCCAACTTTTGTAGCAACATGGACGGGAATGGAAGAGATTATGCTGAGTGAAATAAGTCAAGCAGAGAGAGTCAATTATCATATGATTTCACTTATTTGTGGAGCATAACAAATAGCATGGAGGACAAGGGGAGTTAGAGAGGAGAAGGGAGTTGGGGGAAATTGGAAGGGGAGGCGAACCATGAGATACTATGGACTCTGAAAAACAATCTAAGGGTTTTGAAGGGGTGAGGTGTGGGAGGTTGGGGTACCAGGTGGTGGGTATTAGAGAGGGCACGGATTGCATGGAGCTCTGGGTGTGTTGCAAAAATAATGAATACTTTTATGCTGAAAATAAATAAAAAATAAATTTAAAAACAAAATAAAAACAAAAAATAAGTGAACCAAACACAAATGAACACTTATGTATTATTCCATTTATTTCAACAAAACAGGCACTAGTGATGTATGCTGTCTAAAGCCTACATAGTGGTTACTTTTAAGAGAAAGTAATGCCAGAATTGGTTATGAGGAAAATTCCTAAGGTGCTAAGAACTGTGTTTCTTGATGTGCTTACATGAGTTCAGTTTGAGAATGTTCACTGATCTATGTGCTTCTGTCTCTGTATATTTTGTGTCTGGCAATAGACCAAGCTAAATAAGTGCAAACACACAGAGAAAGACAGAGAGGGAGAAGAAGGGAAGGAGGGAGGTTTCAAATGGAGAGTTAGAGCAGCTTGGAGGAAAAAGATAGGAAGACAAGCCAGATTTCCAATTCTGAAGTCCCCCTCAAGTTGTGTTAGCACTCTGAGTTCACTGAAAGGGTCATGTCCCCTTTATTTGTTATTATTATTTTTGAGACAGAGAGAGAGAGAGAGAGAGAGAGAGCATGAATAGCAGGGGAAGGGACAGAGGGACAGGGAGAAAGATAAATTTTTTAAAGATTTTATTTATTTATTTGATATATAATGAGAGAGAGAGAGAGAGCGAGCACACACAAGCATGGGGAGCAGCAGGCAGAGGGAGAAGCAGACTCCCTGCTAAGGAGGAAGCCCGGTGTGGGGCTCTGGGGCTCTATCCCAGGACTCTGGGATCATGACCTGAGCCAAAAGCAGACGCTTAACTGACTGAACCACTCAGGCACCACAAGAAAAAGAATCTTAAGCAAATTCGCTGCTCAGTGTGGAGCCCAATGTGGGGCTCCAACTCACAATCCTGAGATCATGACCTGGGCCAAAATCAGGAGTCAGATGCTTAGCCTACTGAGCCCCCAGGTGCCCAGGGTCATGTCCCCATTAAAAAGAGAGGTTTAAAGTGTTAGATTCTCCAGTGTACCAACTATATTTTCAAATATAAATCTGGTACATATACCTAGCAATACAGAAGAAAAAACAGCAGGGACTAACTGTCAAATATATGGAACAAAATGATTCAGTAACTCTAGAATTCCCAGCTTGAATCTTTTTCATCCAAGAAAATATGCTGTGTGTCAGGCTAAGGAGACACTGGAGGTACCATTGTGGAGGGTTTATTATAAGCATGGGCAGCAGAATCTAACCAGATCGTTGATAGCCCCAATCAAGGTACCACATGTGAAGCTCTAAACTCTAAAACAGGAGTTATTTTTTGTCTGATTTAAAATGAATATTATACTCAGTTTTCCAGCTGAAATAAATGGATAATGTGTAGTCTAATGCTGTTACCTAAAAGTAATAAACACGTTAATATAGTTTAGAATAGGTACTGGGATTATACTTCATTATATCTAAAAATAAAGACTTTTAGAGTCCAAAAAAAACCAAGTCAATGGATGGGGGCAGGCTGATGGACGGAGTCCTGTAGCTTAATAAATTACAGATGATGAGAAATTGCTTTTCTCTGAGTTAGGAGGTGGGTGGAGGCAGTGGATTTGAAGAGTTCTGCTTCCCCTCATTTTCTTTAGAGTACTTCTTTTGGTCAATCAGATTTAATACACTCTTTTTTTTAGATATCCCTTCCCATGAGATAATGCCACATATTAGCTGAGCATTATTTTTTCTTGGATGGATATGCATTAATACCACTTACTTTTTTTATTTTTTCAGTATTTAATTCAGAATTTGTTCATATTTTGGTTCATTTATTCAATGATCACATGTTGACTAATTGCAACGTATTGGGAACTATGGAAAATAAAGAGATGAATAAGAAACAGTCCTTGCCATCAAAGAGAATGGATACTAACATAAATATCATAAATATGAAAAAAGGTAATATAAGGTAGAATGCAGCTAAGATAAAGGAAAGACTGGAAAAAAAGAAAGACATCCTTTCAGAGAGGTTAAGCAAGGATTTTCAGAAGTGATGGTCTCTGAACTGGACCATAAAAAGGAAAAAAAAAATGTGGGCAAAGGAGTTGAAATGAAGTAGGTCCCAACTGGAGGAAAGAAAATGAGCAAATGTACAGGGCTAGGGAAGTGTGAGTGTATATTAGGAGCAGCAAGCAAGTTTACCTCCTGCACAGGCTTTAACAGAGGGAGTAATAAACAGGAAAGGAAGGGTACTGTGGTAGTGGAATGTCTACATTCAATGGAGAACACTGGACTTGAAGACTGGGAAGACACTGAAGACTTTGGACTGAGGAGAGAGGGAGACTGGTTAGAAATGTTCCCACCATTAGAATGTAAATTGCACAAAAGCAGAATCTGCTATATCCCTGGTACCTTCCACAGTAAGTTTATAGCTGGCATTCAATATATATATTTGTAGAATATTATGCTGAATGTTCTTAAAGTATACCATAGAAGATCTTCCTGACACATTCATTTTAAATGTTTGTTTTGAGTACATAATATCTGCAAGTTTCAGGAAATCCAAAATGTTTGGAAGAAAATATATTGAAAAATAATTTCCTCCTCTGGACTCCCACATCTCTGTCTCTCCACACTTTTGCTCCAAGAAGCAATCATTGTTACTCATTTCTTGTAAATACATCAAGAGACTGTGTATCTATGTCTGTGTGTCTCTACTTTTATATATATAATTTCTACTTCTTATACAAATGAAGACATTTCCATGTGCAAGTTTCTTCTGGGTAATTTTATATTTATATGTCAATGATTATTTCTCATCAGGACTTCTAGAACTACCTCATTCTTTTTAAACTACTGCCTATTATTTGAATGAAGAAAATGTAATTTAGACAAGGCTCTCAAGATAGACATTTTCAATACTTCCCTAGTTTAAAAATGTAAGTGGTATATGGGATGGATCTAGTATAGTGTTTTTCTTCGAAAAATATTATTAAACACTTAAATATAAGAAAAAGTATAAAAAATAATTCAGCAAGAATCTTTGTGCCCAGCAGTAGCCAGAGTAATATAATAGTAACAATATAGTTTAACCCTTTGTATAGCCCTCTCCATTACATACCTGCCCCTCTTCAGTGAGCATTGGCTTTGGTATGATTATTCCTAGGGCTGAGTCATTCTACATGTATTGCAGAACCATTTCCACTTTTCCTTTTCATTGGACTTTCTGTTCATAACCTCTGCCCACTTTATATTATATAGTCAGTATCTTACTGATGTATAGGAGCTCTTTATATATTAGTGAAATGCCCTTTTTGTGTGGATAGACAAAGGAGGATGCTGGTGGATAGAATTGGCAGTTCTCTCTTGGTTGCCTGCTTATGCGTTAGTATCTCCTTCTTTCCCTAGTAGCACGGCCTTGGTTCAGTCTTCACTGTCCACAAGGTTGTGAAGTAGAACTAGCTGGCAGAGCCAGCAACAACATGTAACTCTGCGGAACAGCAGGCACCCGAGCTCAGACTCTCTGTCCTTGAACTTGTAGGAGTGCCCTTGATACTTTCCTTGTAGAATAGGAGAGCAATGAGGAAGCAAAGCTCCTCTCCTTCAGCAGAGTTCCAAAGAGAATCTATGTGCACAGACCCAAGCATACATCCCTCCAGTTCTCAAGAGAATAGGATTCATGCAACTTGCTGTCCCTCCTGCCTATAGATCACCAAAGATGCACAAAGTGCTTGCCCTGAACCTTTTGCACATGAACCTGTGATGTGGCTTGCACTTGTTTTCTCTCCCAGTTTACCATTTGTCCTTTTGCTTTGTCTTTTGCCTTGAAAAGTGTCCTGGATTTTTTTTTGCTCATTTGGCTTCAAGAATGATTTATTAAAATCTACGTGATTATGTTGACAAGTAAAAAAGTAGTTTTCTTCTAAACTTAAAATAAGTTCTTTTTTCCATATACGATTATTATTTCAGTCCCAGGTCTACAGATATACAATTTAGTCCACTGACATTGTATTATGCAACTTAGTATCTAGGACTATTCCACAGAGACATGTAATTTTCCTTTTATTACTCACATATGGCTGATAAATTCTCTTTCTAATGTGAAGAAGCATATGTATTAAATCAATTGGAGGATATAGAATAATGTGTACTTTAGGTTAATTATTTATGTGGTGTAACACTCTTATCTTTTTAAAAAGGGTTTTGTTATTTAAACTTGTGCCCAAACAGAAATAACACAATAAGCTTCTGCAAACTTATCATCCATCTACAACAACCAACAATCCATGGCCTCTCTATCCCATCTTTACTTCTAGCCTTTACAACCACCCACTGCTTCATCACTGGACCAGCTACTCAGCTCTCTATGTTGTGGATTCTCAGACTTCTATTATGCTTAAACAGGCTTTTCTCAGACTTATATTATGCTTAAAGATGCCAAAGTCATTAAAAAATAATGATCTATGTTTCCCTCTATTACTTTTGCAGCATTATATTTCAAGTTTAAATAATTGTCCAAATTATTTGTGGGATTAATTTGGACTAATGTGTCCTACTTATTTTTTCCAGATTGCTCTTTAATTGTTCCAGTTTAAATTTATTTAAGCAATCATTTCTTAAATAACTCATCTTTTCGATAGTGATCTGAAATTGATTCTATGGTAAATGCCCACTTATAATAGGAATTTTTTTGTGTATTTTGGTATAGCCTGTTGATCTGCTACTATGCTGTTTTAATTGCAATTTTTAAATTCTTTTCATCAATATTCATAAGAGATTTTTTTCTTTAACTTCCTTTTATGTCATCTGACAGAATTTGGCATTAATATTGTGTTAAATTTGTGACATGAATTTGAAAGATTTTCCCTTTTTTTTTATTTCTGTGAGTTTAAATAGTATTGGAGATAAACACTTTTTTTTTTTAACTTAATTTTTACTTAGTTACCATACAGTGCGTTACCATACAGTGCAATATTGGTTTCTGGAGTAGAATTCAGTGATTCATCACTTACATACAACACCCAGTGCTCAAGATGACAAGTGCCCTCCTTAATCCCCATTCACCCATATAGTCCATCGTCTACCCACCTTTCTCCATCAACCCTCAATTTGTTCTCTGTTGTTAAAAGTCTCTTATGGTGTGTTCCCATCTCTCCTCCCTGCTTCTCATATGCTCATCTCATTTCTTTCTTTTCTTTTTAAAATATTTTATTTATCTATTTTAGAGAGAGAGAGGGAACTTGAACCAGGGAGACACAGAGGGAGAGAACCTCAAACAGACTCTGTGCTGAGCACCAAGCCTCCTGTGGGGTTTGGTCTGATGAGCAGAGATCAGGACCCAAGCTGAAATCAAGAGCTGGACACTTAGCCCACCCAGGCATCCCTCATCCGTTTTCTTTCTTAAATTCCACATATGAGTGAAATCATATGGTATTTATCTTTGTTTGACTGACTTATTTCACTTAGCATAATCCACTCTAACTCCATGCACATCATTGCAAATGGTTAGATTTCATTTTTTCTGAATGCTGAGTAAGGTTCCACTGTAGATATATACTACATCTTCTTTACCCATTCCTCAGTTAATGGACATTTGGGCTCACTCCATGGTTTGGCTATTGTTGACAATGCTGCTATAAACATTGAGGTGCAGGTGCCCCTTCGAATCACTATGTTGGTATCTTCTGGATAAATACCTAGCAGTGCAATTGCTAGCTCGTAGGAGAGTTCTATTTTTAACTTTTTAAGGACCCCCCCCATACTGTTTTCCAGAGCTGCAGCACCAGTTTGCATTCCCACCAAAAGTACAAGATGGTTCCCCTTTCTCTGAATCCTTGCCAACACCTGTTGTTTCTTGTGTTGTTAATTTTAGCCAGAAATATTTGCTTTTAAAGTTTGGACACATTTTTCTTGTGAAATCATCTGGATCTAGTATTTTTGGTGACTGTATCTTTAAAAACTTTTTCTATTGTGGTAATGTATTGGTTTGGATTTACTATCTCATCTGGAGCCAGTTTTCATGTTTCATATTTCATTAAAAAGTTCCAGTTTTTAGATGATTCTTCTTCACTTCTTCTTCTCCTCCTTCTTCTTCTTCTCCTTCTTTTTCTTCCTCTTCTTCTTCTTCTCCTTCCCCTCCCCCTCCTCCTCCCCCTCCCCCTTCTTCTTCTTCTTCTTCTTCTTCTTCTCCTTCTCCTCCTCCTCCCCCTCCCCCCCCTCCTCCTCCTCCTGATTCTATGGTAAATGCCCACTTATAATAGGAATTTTTTTGTGTATTTTGGCATAGCCGCCTCCACCTCCTCCTCCTCCTCCTCCTCCTCCTCCTCCTCCTTCTTCTTCTTTTTCCCTCTGTGATCCAGGTCTAGGTAGTATGAACAGGTACTTCTCCTGACCCTGTGAGCATTTGAGTATCAGACATTATTCACTGTGATCCTTTCAGATGACCTCATCCCTAGCTTTGGGAAGTTTTGCGTATGCCTGCACTGATCAGTATTTTGCAGGATACTGGGAGGACATTTTGCAGCTCTCCAGAGTCCTTTGTGCTGCTCTCCCCTCTGTGATACTCTATGATGAGAGCTCTAGCCACTGTGGTCTCCCCAAAGTGTTGGATCCATCTCCTCAACTCAAGAGGAGATTTTGGCAAAGACTCAGAGGACTGTTTTGGGTTCCTGCTCCATGATCCATGGGCTGGCACTCAGTAAGCTGGACAATTATAGGGCTTGTATTATTTATTTCCCATCTCCCATTGACCACTGTCCTTGATTGCCTTCAATCTGTATATGTCTTTCATTTCTAAAAACACACTTAGATTTAGATTTTGAAGTTTTTGGTGCCACTGTTTATTTCTCTTCTTTGCATATATTAATATTTTTGGATGCTTTTAATAGACACGGTTTGAATGTCTCTTTCCTTTTAGTACATCTACCATTTCTTTCTGTTTTAAAAATCTCCTGTTGTTTACATTTCATCATTTCTGGTCTCATGTCTCATTTTTTATAATATGTTTGGCCTTGTTCATCTCCATTCTGGGTTGTTCCCAGCTACTTACATGATTATTTTCCCTAAGCCCAGTCATCTCATGATTCATCACTTTCTGTTGTCATGTCATACGTTCTCTGGGTTCATATACCTCTGATGGTGTTCCCTTATTGTGGTCATGATTGTTTCATAATATTTCTTTAAGCCATGGGGATATATTCGGTTACAATGTTCACCTACTGTGTCACAATATATTTTTTGTTGAGTGTTCTTCATCTCATATTTTTCCCTATTTTCTTTTTTTTTAAATTTAATTTTATTTTTTTCAGTGTTCCAAGATTCATTGTTTATGTACCAAACCCAGTGCTCCATGTAATACGTGGCCTCCTTAATACCCACCACCAGGCTCACCCAACCTCCCCCACCCCCTCCCTTCTATGCCTCCATCAGACAGGATTTATTCCTATTCTCTTTTTCCTTTTACCTCACCTTATCATTGCATCCATTTGACTAATGTCAATAGTAATTGTTATTGCTAATCTTCGTTGACCAAAGATATTTTTTTCTGGATAGCTAGTTTTAGGAATACATATGGAGGAGGAAGCATAGTTCGTTCATGTGAGACTTCTCTTTACGACCCATGGGTATCTCTAAGTGATGCCTTTAATCCCTTACCTGCTCTTTAACGAACCAAGACTGACACTACAGGGCCATTAACAATGCAGACTTACAGCCCTCATTTTCTTCAACATCAGACGATGTTTTGGATGATAGCTTTTTATTTCTAGCTATGGTGTTAAAAAATAAACACATAACTTCAAAGAATATGAAAATCTGAATCCATTTAAAATAGTTTTCTTGGTGTTCCATTAGAATAGACTGTTTTGTTGATGATTTCTGAAGCTCTTCATCGTCTAGGAAGCAGAGCATACAACTATTTCAACCTCAACCATGGAACTGGAGGGAAACTGAACCGGTTTTATTCCCACTTCTGCTTTTAATTATTTGTTAAAATCCCATGTTTAATAAAAATTATTTGTTTCTGCCTATTCACAAAGCACTCTTCTAGCTTCCAGGCATAGAAATTTCTACACCTCCTGTACCACTTGGCAAAATGGGAAAACTAATATGAATGTGCTTGAAGTGTTTAGTGAAAATCTATTGTTTCTTCCTTCCACCTTCTCAGTGGTTGGGCTGCAGCTTGCCTCTCAGTGCCCCGATATTACCTCATTCTCAGCTCCAGATCAAGTGACGTTCTGACTGCAAAGGCTGTCTTTGCCCCATTGGAACCATCTTCCACAGATTTTGGTTGACTGTCAGGCTGGTATTGTCATAGACAGGAAGTCTCACATTTGCTTCTGTATATTTTGCTGCCCTAAGAAATCAAACTCAATATCAAAAATAATTTTGTTTTTTCCAAAATATTTTATATCACTGTCTCGTTTGAGGACTCGGGGATTCTTGACCATACAGCATGGTGATTCTGAAAGTCCCTCCTTTCTTTCCTTCTTTCTTTTTTTCCTCTTTTCCTTCTTTCCCTCTTTCCTTCCTTCTGCCTGCTTGCCTGCCTATCTTTGTCCCTTCTTCTTCTTTGCACCCATTGTGATGTTCAAATACTTGAAAATGGCATACAGATGATAATACATCAACACCACAATTTAAAGTATAGCCAGCTGCAAGGAGAGAGTCATCTTGGTTAGAAAGGACATATAGTTGACAAATATTCAGTCATCTCAGTGCTGTGGTGCATGAAGCCAGCACCTGTACGGGACACTGTTGTGACTAGTGAAAAAGTTATGTGTCTATATAAGCTTTTATATCTTAGACCAGATGTTTAAATGATTTTCTCATTCAGTGACCCTGGGTAGGGCAACATGAAGGGCAGGAATGGAAATCTGAATAGGCACTTTCAGACTTCACTTTATGCTGCAGACACAGACATAAAATAGTAAGGTGGAGGCATAGGGGGGAAAAAGGCATAAAATTTAATCATCTTCTTCTGGTTTCCTTTCTTCCCTCCTGTCCCTTCCCCTGGGTCTGCACTTAGCTGGGTGTAAAGTAATGACCCCATCCTCATTACTTCTTTTTTTTTTTTTTTTACAATCCTTCATACTTGTCTTTAAAGAGACTTGGGAAATGTCTTTTTTTACTCCCAGCACTTAGCAAAGTCCCCATGAGAAAGCCAGCTCCCCGGGGTGAGGACCTGTCAACACTTCCTATCACCAACTAGCTTCCATACACTTTGGCAGTCAGACACATGCCCGCAAAACACAGTTCTTTCTCTGCTACATCAGGACATGTAAATGAAGGAGCTGGGCAGCTAACAGAAACAGTGGTAGGATTCTTTGTTAATGTCGGATGTGTGGGGCTCTATACCATGGACGGCTCTGTGTTAGAGTTGGGGCTGGATAAATATAGAGTGTGTGAAGTACTGATTAGCTCCTTCGGCCTGCTCAGGGGCTGGGCTAATCAGCAAAGAATCAGACTGTGAGACATAAAAGAAAAAAAAGTAGGAAGTACAGTTTAAAAAAAAATGCTTTCTGGAACACTAAACCACTCTTAGTTTCTGAAAATACAGTATAATTATAGTGTAAAAGAACAGGAAGCAATTTCAGAAATCAACCTGTCCAGGCATTTAACAGATAGATGTCCTGAGGCAAAGAGAGAAGAAGGGTTCTCCCAAGGTATGCATTTTGTGGATGGGATCCTTAATCTGGGAGTTTTCATCCTCAACATTACCACAGTTGCCTATGATTCTTAGTCTCAGAAAGCTCTTTTGTGTACTGTAGGCTGTTTAGCAGAATTCCTGGCCTCTACCCTTTGAGTGCCTATTAGCACCCTCTACAAAACACAGCAATCAAAAATATTTCCAAACATCATCAAAATCCTGTAGGGATGCATCACTCCCAACAGAGAACCACTGATCTAAGATAGGTTAATATTGTGCCTATTTTGAGTAAAGAGTTTGCATAGGCCCTCTGTATTTGGTGCTGGATTATAATATTTCTATACTTCTCAAGCAGACTTTCTTTTTTTTTAATTTTTTAAAATTATTTTCAGCGTTCCAGAATTCATTGTTTATGCACCACACCCAGGGCTCCATGCAATACGTGCCCTCCATAATACCCACCACCAACAAACTTTCAAAGAAGAAATAATACCTATTCTCAAGTAGGCTTTCCTTAGGAAATAGACAACTGGCAGAGCTCAGAAGAGAGAGACATCTTGATGATGATGATGATGGTCAAGATGGTCAGGAAAAATGTGAAATAAGAATTTAAGCTGTTGTTCATCCCATTTCTCTGTAAAGGCTAGGCTACTTCTCTAAGACAAATCACAAATGTAATGCTAGGGGCGCCTGGATGGTTCAGTGGGTGAAAGCCTCTGCCTTCAGCTCAGGTCATGATCCCAGGGTCCTGGGATCAAGCCCCGCATTGGGCTCTCTGCTCAGCAGGGAGTTGCCCCCCACCCCCCGCCTGCTTCTTTACCTACTTGTGACCTCTGTCTTTCAAATAATAAATAAAATCTTGAAAAAAAAAAAAAGGATGGTGCTGCATGTACGATTTGTCCTTTTTCTGCTATTAACTTATTACCATTCTGGTTATCAGTCTTCTTCTTGTTAAATAAGTGTATTTGGAGGATATGTTTTCCATGTCTCATCCAACTTTAATAGTGCTACTTATTCATGTTCTAAAAGTGAAAAGCCCCATAAAGGCTCCCAAATCAAGAGAAAAAAAAAAAAAAAAACATTGCTCTCCCAAACCTTCATGGAAGTCCCAAGCTCCTAGAACTTTGCAACCTTCTAATTTAGTACGTTTTCCTAAGCAAGTTACAGGCTTGATTTCTGGCAGCTCAGCTGAACCTGCCAAGTGTCAGAGTAGTTGATTAAAACGAGCAAAAAATGAAAGTACAAATTAAGGCCTTAATCACTTACTGTCATCTTTAGATAAGCAAGAGGCTTAATAGTAGAAAGTGCTGACTCCCCACTGTTCCATTTTAACCTGTGGCCCAGTATCACTGGGTGGATCAGCACAGATGTGGAGGTCAGCTTGCTGCCAAGAGACCCCCTAACCAAAAGTTCCCGTGGAACTTTTTTTTGGACTTTTTTTATGGACTCAGTAGCTGGTCAAAGTGGTAGGAGAGGACTGAGAGTGGGAAAGTACTGAGTCCTGAATCAGAGTAGAGAAAAATGTCCTTAGTGCTGCCCTGCTGCCATAAGAAGGTCTTTGCAGAGATACCTGAGATAGATCTTAGCTGCAGGGCCCTGTTAAAATGAATTCTGAATAAAGGCACCTGGACTAAGAATACAACCTTGAGTAAGAGTATGACAAGACAAAGTGGCCTGAGTCTTTGCAACTCTCCTTAGGCACTGTGTCAAGCCTGGTAAGAGGCAAGAAGATTCCTCCAGGAAACTTTTGTAATTACTGATGGTCATTCTTGAAAACAATCACACGCAAGATTTCTAGCCAAGAAATGGACTCCTCAATATCTCTTAGGTCTGCTGAAAATTCTAGCAGGTACATTGATTGATTATCTGTGAGCCTATTCTGATTTTAATATGCAAAATGTCTTCCTTGGTTTCTTTTCTTTTTTTTTTTTTTTAAGGTTTTATTTATTTATTTGACAGAGAAAGACAAAGCAGGAGAGGGAACACAAGCAAGGGGAGTGAGAGAGGGAGAAGCGGGCCTCCCAATGAGCAGGGAGCCAGATGAGGGGCAGGATCCCAGGACCCTGGGATCGTGACCTGAGCTGAAAGCAGACACTTAAGGACTAAGCCACCCAGACGCCCTTCTTCCTTGATTTCTTCAAAGAAAGTTGGATACTTAACTCCATTTATGACTGCTGGAGATCCAATTTGTTATCAGAAAGCAGATGAGAACATATGCCATAGAAAGGAGACATCTGTTATTTTATTCTTTATTCTGTTAATGTGGTGTATCACATTAATTGATTTTCAAATGTTGAACTATCCTTCTATCCTAGAGATAAATCACACTTGGTCATGGTGTATGAATTTTCTTTTTAATGTACTGTTGGATTTGGTTTACTGGAGTTCTATTGAGGATTTTTATGTCCATGTTTATCAAGGATATTGGCCTCCAGTTTTTCTTGTGGTGTCATTTTATGGCTTTGGGATCAGGGTAATCCTAGCCTCAAAAACATGTTTGGAAGCATTCTCTACTCTTTACTTTTTGGAAGGGTTTCAGAAGGATTGGAATTAATTATTCCTTAAATGTTTGATAGAATTCACCAGTGAAGCCATCTGGCCCTGGGCTTTTCTTTATTGAGAGGTTTTTGATTACTAACTCAATTTCCATACTAGTTATAAGTATGTTCAGATTTTATATTTCTTCTTGGCTTAATCTTGGTGGGGTGTATGTTTCTAGAAATGTATCCATTTCTTCCAGGTTATTCAGTTTGTTGACATATAATATTTCATAGTAGTCTCTTATCCTCTTTATTTCTGCAGGATCAGATGTAAGTTTCTTTTTTCATTTCTGATCTCATTTATTTGAGTCTTCTTTTTCATCTCAATAGATGCAGAAAAAGCATTTGACAAAATTCAGCAATTTCTCTTACAACAAGGAAAAAAATACTTCTGAACAAAGTAGGAATGGAAGGAAATTACCTCAACAGAATAAATGCCATCTATTAAAAGCTCACAGCTAGTATAATACTCAGAGGTGAAAACTAAAAGCTTTTTCTCCAAAAGCAGGAACAAGGCAAAGATACCAACTCTTACTGCCACTTCTTTTTTATTTTTTTAATTTATTTTTTATTCTCAGCATAACAGTATTCATTATTTTTCCACCACACCCAGTGCTCCATGCAATCCACGCCCTCTATAATACCCACCACCTGGTACCCCCAACCTCCCACCCCCCGCCCCTTCAAAACCCTCAGATTGTTTTTCAGAGTCCATAGTCTCTCATGGTTCACCTCCCCTTCCAAATCCCCCCAACTCCCTTCTCCTCTCTAACTTCCTATGTCCTCCATGCTATTTGTTATGCTCCACAAATAAGTGAAACCATATGATAATTGACTCTCTCTGCTTGACTTATTTCACTCAGCATCATCTTTTCCTGTCCCGTCCGTGTTGCTACAAAAGTTGGGTATTCGTCCTTTCTGATGGAGGCATAATACTCCATAGTGTATATGAACCACATCTTCCTTATCCATTCGTCCATTGAAGGGCATCTTGGTTCTTTCCACAGTTTGGCGACCATGGCCATTGCTGCTATAAACATTGGGGTACAGATGGCCCTTCTTTTCACTACATCTGTATCTTTGGGGTAAATACCATGTAGTGCAATTGCAGGGTCATAGGGAAGCTTTATTTTTAATTTCTTGAGGAATCTCCACACTGTTCTCCAAAGAGGCTGTACCAACTTGCATTCCCACCAACAGTGTAAGAGGGTTCCCCTTTCTTCCACATCCCCTCCAATACATGTTGTTTCCTGTCTTGCTAATTTTGGCCATTCTAACTGGTGTAAGGTGATTACTGCCACTTCTTTTTAACATAACACTGGAAGTGTGGGACAGAGCAGTTAGTTTAGAGAAAGAAATAAAAGGTATCCAGATCAGACAGGAAGAAACAGAGTTGTCCTTACTTACAGATGATATGATCATATATAAGGAAGCCATAAATACTCCCCCCTCCAAAAAACTATTAGAACTAATAAATGAATTCAGTAAGTTTACAGAATACAAACTGAATATATACAAATCATTGTGTCTCTAATACTAATAACAAATTACCTGAATCAGAACTTAGGAAAACAGTCCCATTTATAATAGCAACTGAAAGAATAAAATATCTAAAAATAAACTTAACTAAGGAAGTATACTAAAACCTATAAATGTTGATGAAAGAAATTAAACAAGATACAAACAAATGGAAAGATTTCCCATGTTCATGGATTGGAAGACTTACTATTGTTAAAATGTGCATAACCCAAAGCAATCTACAGTTTCAAAGTAATCTCTATCAAAATGTCAGTGGCATTTAAAAAAAAATATTTTAAGATTTTATTTATTTATTTGAGAAAGAGAGAGAGAGAGCATGAGAGAGCAGTAGCCAGAGGAGGGACAAAGGGGAGTGAGGAGAAGACTCCCTGCTGAGCAGGGAGCCCAATTAAGGACTCCATCTTAGGACCCTGGCAGCATGACTTGAGTTGAAGGCAGATACTTTACCAACTGAGCCAATGATCTCCTGCAAGAATAACATTTTAGAAGTCGAAAAAGAAAAAGTCCCTTTACATTGACAACAAATCTTTGAAATGTACCTCAGTCAAATTTTAAGAAAACTGCTTTCTACTTTAAAAATAAACAAGTTTACTTGTTTATTTTTCCCATTAGAACATAAGCACCACAGAAATTCTATCTGCCTCTGTATTTCTGGTACTCAAAACAATGTCTGGCATAAAATAAGTATTCAAAAATTTTGTTGAATGAAAAATAAATGAATTTATGTGTATTTATTAGATATAACATCATTTCTATATGATTATATTAGCTTTCAAGTAGGATTTCTTTTTTAATTTTATTTTGACTGGCCTTTTAAAATTTTTCCTAGGGATATAATCATAATATCTGAAAATATATTTTTGTCTCATAGTATTTTACACTGATCAGTTAGTTTAATTCTCTTCTCTGACTCTATTACCTAGAAACATCAAAACTATAGATTATACATGGTGGATGCAGGAGATCCTTTTCTTATTTCTGATTTTAATAGAATTAGTTTTATTATTTTACTATTTATACCAATTTTCACTGCTAATGTTGGCAAATTGTTGCCCTTTGAGTGAATTTACTTAGCATTTTTATTAGAAGTTCCTGCTAGATTCAAGTGACTTTTCGGTATTTACTGACATAATTTTATGGTTATTCTCTCTCTCTCTCTTTTTTTAGTGTAAGGTAGTATAATTACAGATTTTTCTGATGGTAAATGATTTTCATGATTGCATTCCTGAAATAAGTCCTCTTATTTTGATATGCTATTCTTTAATATGTTATTGGATTTAATTTTTTTAAGATTTTTATTTATTTATTTGACATACAGAGATCACAAGTACACAGAGAGGGAACCAGAGAGAGAGAGGAGAAAGCAGGCTCCCTTCTGAGCAGAAAGCCTGATGTGGGGCTCAATCCCAAGATACTGGGATCATGACCTGAGCCAAAGGCAGGGGCTTTTACCCACTGAGCCACCCATCTGCCCCTGCTGTTGGATTTTATTTAAAAATATTTTGTTTAGAATTATTGCACCGGGCGCCTGGGTGGCTCAGTGGGTTAAGCCGCTGCCTTCGGCTCAGGTCATGATCTCAGGGTCCTGGGATCAAGTCCCGCATCGGGCTCTCTACTCAGCAGGGAGCCTGCTTCCTCCTCTCTCTCTCTCTCTCTGCCTGCTTGTGATCTCTCTCTGTCAAATAAATAAATTTAAAAAAAAATTATTGCACCTATTTTAGTAAGTTAAACTGAACTAGTTCTTTTTTTTTTCTTTTGCACTACTTTTATTAGCTTTTGATAATAAAGTCATACTATCAGCACGAAATGAATTGGGGAATTTTATTTTTTTTTAATCTTTTTTTCTCCTGTGGTTCAGGGTAGAATAATATTGAAATTAATCTTTCTTTCTTTCTCTCTTTCTTTCCTTCCTTCCTTCCTTCCTTCCTTTCTTCCTTCCTTCTTTTAAATTAACTATTCTTTAAAGTTTTGATAAAACTCAACTCTAAAACTTACAGTTTTATTATCCTTTCTCATTTCATTTCTATTTTTAATTTTTTTTTATTTTGCTTTTTCTATATAATACTTGGTGGAAGGGCATGCTATGTCTTTTGCTTCTAAACCAAATTTCATTATCCTTAGTATTTCCTTTTATACCTCTATAAACTGCACTTGGAAAATATTCTTCAGTCAGTCATTTTCAATTCTTTATGATATTCTTGTATAGATCTATTCCTTGGAATTTGCATTTAAGCTTAGTTTCTCCCTAAGACTTTATCCCTTGATAAAAGGCTTTTAGGCTTCAGGAGACATTGCAGAAAGACTTTATTTGGGCATTATTACCCAAAATCAAGTAAATGGAACTCATCTCTGCTTCTCTTTCCCACCTGTGATGACACCCAGAAACTTTCTGTTTTCTCAATCTATCCATCAAACTCAGGCTCTCACTCACCCAGTTTTTTTAAAAAAATACTGTGATCTTGCCTACAAAAGAGATCAAGGTGGTGTGCTGAGATTCTTGAAGAGATTTTCCAGTCCAGGCCACATCTTCTACTCTCTCCATTAAAGAGGAAACTGCAGAGACACTTTGCAGAGACATTTTGGTGGAATCCATCTGCCTTCCTGGAGAGACAGAGATCATTATTCAGTGTCTTTTTTTTTTTTAGCTATGCAGAGTATAACAGACCCTGCCAATGCTATCTGATGTCCCAAGAAATTCATTTTCTCTTTACCACCCTTCTCGAATTGTGTTAAGGTCTGGAGATTATAAATTCATCAACAATGACATGGAATAAATAAGTCTGAGATGGTTATCATTAGAGTTCCTTCTCAGAAAAGGTACCTTTGGAATTATTGCCTTCATTATTTCAAGGAATTGCAAACCCTAGCATCTCTGTGCTGTGGCAGGGGAAGGGGGGGATTGAAAATATTCTGATAGTGCTCTGCCCATTTTCAGGGTCTCATTCCCATTTCCAGCATCCCCAAACTGAGCTATCATACTTTGTTCCTTTAAGAGGGAAGATGGCAGGAATGAGGCTCTCCTTTCTTCACACACAACATCCCCTGGAAATCAGAAAAAAATAATGATGCACAGGGTGCCAGTCCTGTCTTATACCCCTAGAAATGTTTTCTTGCTCAGAAATGAGGGAGACATCTTCAAGCATCCAGACAAATCTGAATGACTTCTACCCTTTAGGACATATGGTGTCTGCTTTGCAAGCTACATGTTTGTCCCCTTCCCTCTCCTCATTCTTTCTCTCCTCCTCACATCCTCTGTGTCCTCCCCAAAGCCAGACCCAATCTGTCAAATTAAGCAATGGATATCCTTTAAGAAAACAGAACTCAGAGATATAAAAGAGAATTCATCAGTTAGCATGAAGTTCTGAGCCCATGTGAACTGTGACTATACACCAATACTTCAGACTGCAATCCAATACTATGAGCTTCATTCCAGTTGTGATTTTTTTCCATCCTTCCCTCATTATCCCCAACATATCTATTTATTGTTTGCTCTCTGTACATGTGATCAATCTCCTCAACCCACTGGGCTTCTGCCTCAATGGCTGCCTCCTCATTTGGTCCAAATTCTACCTTCCCACCATCTCTTTTGGCCATCCTGTCACTTGGCCATGAATCCCATAAGCATGTAGTTTCCCCAATGCTGTCTTCTGGCCAGGCCCCAAGTCCTGTTAGACCACTGAATTGCTCCTTGCTCAGCTTAGGGGAACTCCTTATCATACCTAAAGTCTATAACACCATAGAAGCAACATTAACACCTGTTCCTCTTAATCTTATCAAGACTAAAGTTCTTGAGGTGCCTGGGTGGCTCAGTCATTAAGCATCTGCCTTCAGCTCAGGTCATGATCCCAGAGTCCTTAGATTTATCCCTGTATGGGGCTCCTTGCTCAGTGGGGAGCCTGCTTTTCCCTCTCCAGCACCACCCCTTCCCTCTCTCGCTCTCTCTGTCATAAATTAATAAAATCTTAAAAAAAAAGACTAAAGATCTTGATTTCGAAAAACTTATCTCCATATTCTTCACTGTTGTTTTTATTTGGGATTTTTGCTTCAGAGAGTAAAAATTGTGATTTACCCACCAATTTAATAAGTATTCTATTTTATTACTTTAATTTCCACAATATGAATATATATAAATATATATATATATATATATATATATAATCCCAAATTTAGTTAGAATTTATTTGGTTGTGCAAAGTTTGGAATCAGAACTGTTTTCTTAATTTGTTCTTTCATATTACTTATTGAATTGCCCTTTCCTATCTTTTTTTTCCTGATTTTTTTAAATTATATTTTTTATTAACATAAACATATAATATATTTTTATCCCCAGGGGTACAGGTCTGTGAATCACCAGGTTTACACACTTCACAGCACTCATCATAGCACATACCCTCCCCAATATCCATAACCCCACCACCCTCTCCCAACTCCCCTCTCCCCAGCAACCCTCAGTTTGTTTTGTGATATTAAGAGTCACTTATGGTTTGTTTCCCTTCCAATCCCATCTTGTTTCATTTATTCTTCTCCTACCCACTTAACCCCCCATGTTGCATCTCCACTTCCTCATATCAGGGAGATCATATGATAGTTGTCTTTCTCTGATTGACTTATTTTGCTAAGCATAATACCTCCTAGTTCCATCCACGTCATTGCAAATGGCAAGATTTCATTTATTTTGATGGCTGCATAGTATTCCATTGTGTATATATACCACCTCTTCTTTATCCATTTATCTGTTGTTGGACATCTAGGTTCTTTCCATAGCTTGGCTATTGTGGACATTGCTGCTATAAACATTCGGGTGCATGTGCCCCTTTGGATCACTATGCTTGTATCTTTAGGGTAAATACCCAGTACTGCAATTGCTGGGTCATAGGGTAGTTCTATTTTCAACATTTTGAGGAACCTCCATGCTGTTTTCCAGAGTAGTTGCACCAGCGTGCATTCCCACCAACAGTGGAGGAGGGTTCCCCTTTCTCTGCATCCTCACCAGCAGCTGTCATTTCCTGACTTGTTAATTTTTGCCATTCTGACTGGTGTGAGGTGATATCTCATTGTGGTTTTGATTTGTATTTCCCTGACGCTGAGTGATATGGAGCACTTTTTCATGTGTCTGTTGGCCATCTGGATGTCTTCTTTGCAGAAATGTCTGTTCATGTCTTCTGCCCATTCCTTGATTGGATTATTTGTTCTTTGGGTGTTGAGTTTGCTAAGTTCTTTATAGATTTTGGACACTAGCCCTTTATCTGATATGTCATTTGCAAATATCTTCTCCCATTCTGTCAGTTGTCTTTTGGTTTTGTTAACTGTTTCCTTTGCTGTGCAAAAGCTTTTGATCTTGATGAAATCCCAATAGTTCATTTTTGCCATTGCTTCCCTTGCCTTTGGCAATGTTCCTAGGAAGATGTTGCTGCAGCTGAGGTTGAAGAGGTTGCTGCCTGTGTTCTCCTCAAGGATTTTGATGGATTTCTTTCTCACATTGAGGTCTTTCATCCATTTTGAGTCTGTTTTCGTGTGTGGTGTAAGGAAATGGTCCAATTTCATTTTTCTTCATGTAGCTGTCCAATTTCCCCAACACCATTTATTGAAGAGGCTTCCTTTTTTCTATTGGACATTCTTTCCTGCTTTGTCGAAGATAAGTTGACCATAGAGTTGAGGGTCTATTTCTGGGCTCTCTATTCTGTTCCATTGATCTATGTGTCTGTTATTGTGCCAGTACCATACTGTCTTGATGATGACAGCTTTGTAATAGAGCTTGAAGTCCGGAATTGTGATGCCACCAACTTTGGCTTTCTTTTTCAATATTCCTTTGGCTATTCAAGGTCTTTTCTGGTTCCATATAAATTTTAGGATTATTTGTTCCATTTCTTTGAAAAAAAAAATGGATGGTATTTTGATAGGAATTGCATTAAATGTGTAGATCGCTTTAGGTAGCATAGACATTTTCACAATATTTGTTCTTCCAATCCAGGAGCATGGAACATTTTTCCATTTCTTTGTGTCTTCCTCAATTTCTTTCATGAGTACTTTATAGTTTTCTGAGTATAGATTCTTAGCCTCTTTGGTTAGGTTTATTCCTAGGTATCTTATAGTTTTGGGTGCAATTGTAAATGGGATTGACTCCTTAATTTCTCTTTCTTCTGTCTTGTTGTTGGTGTAGAGAAATGCAACTGATTTCTGCGCATTGATTTTACATCCTGACACTTTACTGAACTCCTGTACAAGTTCTAGCAGTTTTGGAGTGGAGTCTTTTGGGTTTTCCACATATAGTATCATGTTATCTGCGAAGAGTGATAATTTGACTTCTTCTTTGCCGATTTGGATGCCTTTAATTTCCTTTTGTTGTCTGATTGCTGAGGCTAGGACTTCTAGTACTATGTTGAATAGCAGTGGTGATAATGGACATTCCTGCCATGTTCCTGACCTTAGCGGAAAACCTTTCAGTTCCTTTCCTATCTTTTTTAGAGGAATATTTTGTTTATAGGAAGTTAGTATAGAGAATTGGTTCTCTTTATAGAGTCTCTCTTCTGTTGCATCTACTTATATTTCTATTTTTACCATCACCAAATCCTGACTTATTGTTCTTTTATCTGAGCCTTTAATTCTTTAACGTTAATTTCCTAAGTGAATCTTTATAATTTTATTAAATATTTAAAGTACTGTGATATTAATGCAAAATGGGTATGCTGACAAAACAGTTTGCATTAAAATAAATAGTTATTATATTCAATTTCCCCATTCAGTAACAGGATTTTCTCTCTATTTGTTCAAATAGTCTTGTGAATAGTGTAATATAGGACTATAGTTTCTACCTAAAGTTTCTAAATCTCTTTCCTTGAATTCATTCCTAAGTATTTTATGATTTCCTTTCTTGTTATTTCTTGTCAAAAATGAAATCTCTGTTCCATGTTTCCTTCCCATTTTTTAAATATTTATTTACTTATTTTAGACAGAAAGAGAGTACAAGTGTGTGGAGGGGCAGAGGGAGAGAGAAACCTTAGCAGACTCTGCTGAATGTGGAGCCCAATGCGGGGCTTGATCTCATCACCTGAGATCACCACCTGAGCCAAAACCAAGAGTTGGACACTTAATCAACTGCATCACCAAGGAGCCCCTCCTTCCCATTTAAATTCTAGTATCATCTCTAATTGATAATGGGTGTGTTGTCTTGTTTTTCCAAGTTTTTATTTAAATTCTAAATAGTTAACGAATATGGTAAAATTGGTTTCAAGCATAGAATTTAGTGATTCATCACTTACATATGACACCCAGTGCTCATCACAACAAGTGTCCTCCTTAATCCCACCACTTATCTAACCCATCCCCTATTCCTCTTCCCTCCAACAACCCTCAGTTTGTTCTCTGTCATTAAGGGTCTCTTATGGTTTGTTTCTCTCTCTTCTCTCTTCCCTGCCCCCTTCCCCTATGTTCATCTGTTTTGTTTCTTAAATTCCACATAGGAGTGACATCATACAGTATTTATCTTTTTCTGATGGAGTCATTTTTCTTAGCATAATATAGTCTAGCTTCATCCATATCATTTCAAATGACAACATTTCATTCTTTTGGATGGCTGAGTATTATGCCTATATATACTACATTTTCTTTATCTATTCATCATTCAATAGATGTTTGGGCTCTTTCCATAGTTTGGTTATTGTTGATAATGCTGCTATAAACATTGGGGTGCATGTTCCCCTTCAAATCAGTGTTTTGTATCTTTTGGATAAATACCCAGTAGTGCAATTTCTGGGTCCTAGGGTAGTTCTATTTTTTTTTTATTATGTTATGTTAGTCACCATACAGGACATCATTAATTTTTGATGTAGTGTTCCATTTTTCATTGTTGGTATATAACACCCAGTACTCAATGCCCTCCTTAATATGTACCCTCCTTAATACCCATCACCAGGTTCACCCATCCCTTACCCCCATTCCCTCTAAAGCCCTAAGTTTGTTTCCCAGAGCCCATAGCCTCTCATGGTTTGTCTACCTTCTGATTTCCCCTGATTTATTTTCCCCTTCCTTCTTCTAATGTCCTCCATGCTATTCCTTATGTTCCACAAATAAGTGAAACCATATGATAATTGACTTTCTCTCATTGACTTATTTCATTAAGCATATTCTCCTCCAGTTTCATACATGTTGATGCAAAAGTTGGCTATTCATCCTTTCTGATGGCTGAGTAATATTCCATTGTATATATGGACCACATCTTCTTTATCCATTCATCTTTTAAAAGGCATCTTGGCTCTTTCCATAGTTTGGCTATTGTGGACATTGCTGCTATTAACATTGGGGTGAATGTAACCCTTCTTTTCACTACATCTGTATCTTTGGGGTAAATGCCCAGTAGTGCAATTGTCAGATCATAAGGTAGCTCTATTTTTAACTTCTTGAGGAGCCTCCACACTGTTTCCCAGAGTGGCTGTACCAGTTTGCATTCCCACCAACAGTCTGAGAGGGTTCCCCTTTCTTCACAACCTCTCTAACATTTGTTGTTTCTTGCCTTGTCAATTTTTGCCATTCTAACTATCTAAGGTAGTATCTCAATGTGGTTTTGATTTGAATTTCCCCAAAGGCTAATGATGATGAACATTTTTTTACATGTCTTTTAGCCATTTGTATGTCTTCTTTGGAGAAGTGTCTGCTAATGTCTTCTGTCATTTTTTGACTTGACTATTTGTTTTTCAGTTGTTGAGTTTGAAAATTTCTTTAAAGATCTTGGATATCAACCCTTTATTTGTAGTGTCATTTGCAAATATCTTCTCCCATTCTGTGTGTTGTTTTCTTTGTTTTATTTACTCTTTCCCTTGCTATGAAGAAGCTTTTTATCTTGATGAAGTTCCAAAAGTTCATTTTCACTTTTGTTTCCTTTACCATTGGAGATGTGTCTTGAAAGAAGTTCTGTGGCTGATGTCGAAGAGGTTACTGCCCATGTTTTCCTCTAGAATTTTGATGGATTCCTGTCTCACATTGAGGTCTTTCACTCATTTAGAGTTTATCTTGTGTATAGTGTAAGAGAAGTCAAGTTTCATTCTTCTGAATATAGCTGTCCAATTTTCCCAGAACCATTTATTGAAGATACTCTCCTCTTTCCATTGGATATTTTTTTTCCTGCTTTGTCAAAGATTAATTGATCATAGAGTTAAGGGTCCATATATGGAGGGTAGTTTTATTTTTAACTTTTTGATGAACTTCCATGCTGTTTTCCAGAGTGACTGCACCAGTTTACATTCACACTAACAGTGTAAGAGGATTCCCATTTCTCTGCATCCTTGCCAACATCTATTGTTTCTTGTGTTGTTAATTTTAGCTATTCTGAGAGGTGTGGGGTAGTATCTCATGGTGGTTTTGGTTTGTATTTCCCTGATGATGAGTGATATTGAGCATATTTTCATGTGTCTGTTAGCTACCTGCTTATGATCCTCTCTAGAGATGCAGAAAAAAAATTGACAAATTACAGCATTCTTTCTTTTTCTTAACTTAAATTCAAATAGCCAACATATAGTACATCATTAGTTTCAGATGTAGTGTTCAATAATTCAATAATGTAGGGACGCCTGGGTGGCTCAGTTGGTTGGACGACTGCCTTCGGCTCAGGGCGTGATCCTGGAGTCCCGGGATCGAGTCCCGCATCGGGCTCCCAGCTCCATGGGGAGTCTGCTTCGCTCTCTGACCTTCTCCTCGCTCGTGCTCTCTCTCACTGTCTCTCTCTCTCTCTCAAATAAATAAATAAAATCTTAAAAAAAAATAATTCAATAATGTAGTGTTCAGTTGTGTATAACACACAATGCTCATAGCAGCATCCATTCTTAATAAAAACCTTCAAAAAAAAAGTGGGGTAGATGGACTACTCAACATCATTAAGGCCATATATGAAAGACCCAAAGTTAATATCCTCAATGGGGAGAAACTGAAAGATTTTCCTCTAAGGTCAGGAACAAGACAGGGATGTCCTCTCTCATCATTGTTATTTAACATAATACTGGAACTCTTACCTCAGCAATCAGACAACAAATGAAATAAAAGGCATCCAAATCAACAAGGAAGAGTCAAACTTTCTCTATTCACAGATGACATAATATTTTATATAAAAAACCCAAAAGTTTCCACCAAAAAATTACTAAAAATGATACACCAATTCAACAAAGTTGCAGGATAAAAACCAACATATAGAAATCTACTATATTTCTATACACCAATAGTGAAGCAGCAGACAGAGAGATCAAGGACTCCATCCCATTTACAATTGTACCAAAACCCATAAGATACCTAGGAATAAATCTAACCAAAGAAGTAAAAGTTCTGCAGAACAGTTATGAAAGAAATTGAAGAAGACACAAATAAATGGAAAAACATTCCATGGTATTGGTTGGAAGAACAAATATTGCTAAAAATATCTGTATTACCCAAAGCAATCTACACATTTAATGCAATCCATATCAAAATACCATCAGCATTTAACCCAGAGCTAGAATAAACAATCCTAAAATTTCTCTGGAACCACAAAAGACCCCAAATAGCTAAGGAAATCCTGAAAAGGTAAAGCAAAGCTGGAGGCTTCATAATTCAGGACTTCAAGCTGTATTACAAAGCTGTAGTCATCAAAATATACCAGTAAAACAGTTACTGGCACAAAACAGACACATTGATCAATGAAACAGAATAGAAAACCCAAAACCCAGAAATGAACTCACAACTATATGGTCAACTAATCTTCAACAAAGCAGAAAATAATATCCGTTGGAGAAAAGACTGTCTCTTCAACAAATAGTGTTAACATGGATAACAACATGCAGAATGGACCACTTTCTTACACCATACACAAAAATAAATTCAAAATGGATGAAATGTGAGACAGGAAACCATCAAAATCCTAGAGGAGAACACAGAAAGTAAACTCTTTGACCTTGGCCATACCAACTTCTTACTAGGGAAATAGAAGCAAAAATGAACTATTAGGACTTCATCAACTATCTTGACTTCATCAGGATAAAACGTTTCTGCACAGTGAAGGGAACAATCAATAAAACTAAAAGACCAGGTATAGCTTGGGAGAAGATATTTGCAAATGTCATATATGATAAGGACTAGTATCCAAAATCTATAAAGAACTTATCAAACTCAACATCCAAAAAGTAAATAATCTAGTTAAGAAATGGACAGAAGACATGAACAGACATTTTCCCAATGACTGTGTTTTGTAAAGCAGCAGCAGCAACTGGGCACCAAGCCCCAGACACTACCTGGGATCTAATCAGCAATGCCAAAGAACAAACCCAGGGAGGCCACGGAGTCCTTGGGCTTAAGAAGCTTAGTGTTCAAGATGCCACCAGGTCCTGGTTTCACCTTTTGTCGTTTGCAAGTAGTTTGCTATTGACATGAAGCAACATCTATTATGAAGAGTGTCAAGGACTGGTCACTGCCCGGTTCTTTCAGAATGCCCAGAGTTAAGTGACCATGGTAACTTATTTTCCTCCTGAGCCCAAGATTCTCATGTGTAGGTGTTGTGACTGAAAAGAAGTTAGAATAGGTCTTTGAAAAGTAGCACTGTAACATAAAACCCCAGGGAGACACTCCAGGTTCACCCCTACCACTCTCACTTGCTTTTCCATGAATGCCACCTTGAAGGTCAGAGTCATTGCTTCATCCACCTCTCAGTCTTCCATCTTGAACACGACCATGCCCAGAGGAGATGCTCTCTATAAAGGCTGGGCAAAACAAAATACAAGAAGCAGGACCATTCTATTCTGGGTCCTCAGAAATCCCAGATCTTATCTTGTGCATTCTTTCCTCTTTTTTATACCTCCCAGACTTCCTCACTTAATTAGCAACCCACACACAATCCTGCTCCAATTTGCCTGTCCAGATGTTTGACTTAGCTCAGGCTTCCATAACAAAATACCATTGATTAGGTGGCTTAAACAACAAAAATTTTTCTTCTGATAGTTCTGGAGGCCAGGAATTCCAAAATCAGGGCACCAACAATATAAGTATCATTAGGAGCTTCTTCTCTTGCTTTGTAGGTAGCTGCCTCTTGTTGTGTGCTCATGTGATCTCTTGTGTGTGTGTGTGTGTGTGTGTGTGTGACAGAGAGAATGAGAGAGAGAGAGAGAGAGAGACTGAGAAAGAGAAAGAGAAAGTATTTTGGTGTCTCTTCTCATAAGGATATTAATCCCATCTTCAGCCCTCTCATGACCTCATTTAACCCTAATTGCCTCCCAAAGGCCCATCTCCAAATATCATCACATTGTGGAGGGGACGTGGGGGGGTTATGGCTTCAATAGGTAAGTTTGGAGGAGACACAAACATTCAGTCCATAACACTAGACATATAGGAAAACAGTGCCATTCCTCTCCATCATCTTCTGTATTTATTTATGTCCATTCTTTGTCAAGCCAGACCATCTCTCTGAGAACAGTTACTTCAGTATGCACGACAATGACATGACCATAAACTAGCTGAGGCTGGGGAACACAGCAGATATGCAGAAGCCAGGAAGTCAGGGCCTTACAGAGGGACTTATAGACAGAGACTAGTTTGAACCCATAAAGTTGTATTCTGACTTGCTTCATGCTGCCAGGAGAAAGTCTCAGATGTAGAGAAAAAGCTGATTCTGCCCCAGGGTTGTGATAATTAATATCCTGTCTACTAATTCAAGAATGAGGGCTTGACTAGCCTGCCCCCTCAGGAAGTTTACTGACAACCGTCCAAGACTCCTCTAGTTTCTCCAAACTGAGGTCTACATAGTCACATAACTGAGGGCAAGATTTTACCTGATGACTCTTTACAGGATACCCACTCTTATTTTGCAAAGTCCTTCAGAACAAGGGCTGTGTCTTTCTTCTTAATGTTAAATTGCAGTGAGATGAGTAGAGACTTTGAACTCGAACAGGGATGAGTTCAGATCCCCAACTCCAGCAATCAAGAGCTGAACAGTATTTGACAAATTGATTTGTCCCTTTAAGTCTCAAATCTATCTTCTGTAAAAATAGAAAAATTAGGTCTGACAAATGAAATAATTTATTTTAAACTCTTGGTTCATAGCAGCAAATCCATAGCACAGAAAACCAGTTGAGAACTTCTTAATCCCTTTTCTCTGCTCTCACATTGTCTTGTGAGAAAGTAGATGTATAGCAAATATTTGTTGAGTGATGAACAATGGAATTAGGATGGGGATAAGACTATAACAAGAACTAATTTGAGACTCCAAGCTCACAGCTGCTGAAAAACATTTTTACTATTTTCTACCCACATGCTTTGGTGACAGGTCAGTTTCTATCTTGGCTAGAAAGCAACATCTAAGAGGCTGTGTATCCTTTGCTCATTTTAAAGGATGAGATCGCTGAAGTCTGGGCTGGATAATTCTGCACCTGTTCTCACCTTCACAGTTTCATGGGCTCAGAAGGAACCTGTCGATGAGACCCCATAGCAGTGATGGGGCTTGTTTCATATTTCAGAGATGAATGAATGGATGCTGATAGAAGTGCAACAATATTTGTGGAGCACATATTATTATGTTACTTGTAATGTTCTAGGCATTGGGGATATAAGGTAAATAAGACTTGCTTCCTGAATCTCACAGTTTGCAGTGAGACAGTGACAGATATGAAATGAATACAAAATAACATGCAATGTGCTGTGACAGAGATACATACAAAGTTCAGGGACTTCAGAGAGGAGACTAATAACTGCCTGGGGCAAGGAAAGGGGTAGAGCTCTTCTCAGAAGACATCTCCTTTGAGATAAACCCGGTAGCATAAAGAATAATTTGTCAGATAGAGGCAAGGAAATAGTCTGGACAAGGACACAAAGGTTTCCTCTCATTTGAGAGTGCTTAGGGGATGAGGAGAGATAAAATGAAGAGGGATGTTGGGGTTTTTGTAGTTGTTGTTTTTCTCCATTAATTTTTTTAATTAACATATAATGTATTATTTGTTTTAGGGGTACAGGTATGTGAATCATCCGTCTTACACAATTCACAGCACTCACCATAGCATGTCCCTCCCCAGTGTCCATCACCCAGTCACCCATCCCTCCCACCCCCTCCACTCCAGCAACCCTCAGTTTGTTTCCTTAGATTAAGAGTCTCTTGTGGTTTGTCTCCTTCTCTGGTTTCATCTTGTTTCGTTTTTCCTCTCTTCCTCTATGATCCTTTGCCTTATTTCTCAAATTACACATATCAGTGAGATCATATGTTGTCTTTCTCTGTTTCATTTATTTCGCTTTTCATAATACCCTCTAGTTCCATCCATGTTGTTGCAAATGGCAAGATTTCTTTTTTATTGCTGCATAATATTCCATTGTATATATGTAGCACATCTTCTTTATCCATTCATCTGTTGATGGACATCTAGGCTCTTTACATAGTTTGGCTATTGTGGACATTACTGCTATAAACATTTAGGAGCACATGCGATCACTGTATTTGTATCTTTGGGGTAAATACCCAGTAGTGTTGTGTCATAGGGTAGCTCTATTTTCAACTTTTTCTCTATACTACTTGATTTTAATAATGCGAATTCACCAAACAAGGCTCTAGCGTCATTACAAATGTGCTACTCAGACCCAACAGGTTCCAAACTCTGTACATGCATTTAGCTGTCTGGATCCTCTTATTTCCCAAGAAAGTTTTTAGATCTTTGAAAAGAAATGGAGATTATGCAGCCTCATGAACTTTTTAAAATGAACTTTCTAAGACAAATACCGTATGATCTCACTCATATGTAAAATTTAGGAAACAAAACAGACAAACATAGGGGAAAGAAAAAAAAAAAAGAGAGAGATTGAGAGAGAGAGAGGGAGAAAGAAACCATAAAATAAACTCTTAATGATAGAGAACAACCTGAGGGTTGATGGAAGGATGTAGGTGGGTGGGTGGGTGGGGATTAAATAGATAATGGGCTCTAAGGATTGCCTTTGTGATGAGCACTGGGTGCTTAGTGATGAATCACTAAATTCAACTCCTGAGCCCAATATTACACTATATGTTAACTAACTCGAATTTAAATAAAAACTTGAAACTGACAGAAAAACAAAAAGTGAGAAAAAAAAAAAAGACCTTTCTAAATTAATTATATACAAAGGCTGATAAATGTCAATGATTCTATCAGGAAACTTACTGAGTGACCTTGAACAAGTCATTCATCTCCTCTAGTCTTCCAGTCTCACAGAGAAACTAAGGAAAATAAAATGATTACCAAGATGTTTCCAAGTTCAAGATGCCATATGATACATGTGGAAAGTCTGTTGTCATGGGGGAGCTTCACAAAATCAGGCTAACTGAAGAGAGACCATTTTGAAGTAGTGAAAACTCTGGAAAGAACATTTTCAAAGAAGTTTTATTGGTTTCAATTATTCCAAGGAACTCTGAGGAGGCTAAACATGTAAGCAAATGTTTTCATCAGTAGAATGAGCCTGATTTTGAAATTCTGTTATTTGTACATTGAAGAGTTTTCTGAATTTGGAATATGTCAAATTTTTCAAATAAATTAAATCTCTAACAACAAAAAGAGCGTCCATTGGCTGAGGTGATTCCATTTTTAAAAAGTCCCAAATTTAGGTCCTTTTACTAAATATTACGGTTTTTAAATTTGCAGGCTATTGTTGGATAACTATAGGCACTTTTAGAAAGTCCAACTCAGGGGAGCCTGCATGGCTCTCTGAGTTCCTGCTCATCTGGGAGCCTGCTTCTTCCTCTACTTCTGCCCTTCCTTCCTGCTCATGCTTGCTCTCTCTTGTGCTGTCTCTCTCTCTCAATTAAATAAATTAAATTAAATTAAATTAAATTACAGACTCGTTCAAAGTACAGAACAACTGGTGGACATGGTGTTTTGTGAAGAAGGGGTTATCTTTGAGGGTTCGTGCTCTCTGTCTCAAAATGTAGCTAGGACCTAAGCTACCTTAAAACACTTGAATTAGCAGCACACATGACTGACCATCCCTAAGGAACTATTGATGAGTCCTGTTTATGGTGGGGCAATGGGAGCGTTTTGCTTTTGAATACCCTTTCCCCACCATCATGCATTTTGCACTGGTTTCATTCTTACTGTTAAATTCTTACTGGTAAATGTATTTGGCTAGTCCATGAGGAAGCAATATAGAATCATTTACTTGTACCCTTGAAGTTGATGCTCTTGATCATAGAGATTTTCATGACCTCTCTAAAGTCACACTGCAAGTTGTTGCCAGAGTAAAAATCCTATTTCACTGCTCCTTCATCTACCATGTGGCCTGCCCAAAGATGGTAAGGGAATGAAGTGGATCCTATGAAAGCCACACCAGTTGAGGAACAACTTGCACAAAGCAGATAAGTGGACAAATAAATTTGCCCAGTTTCTTTGGTTCTTAACTTTTCCTTCTCTTAGCTTTTTTTCTGTATCTTTCATTAATCTCAACGGTCTCAACTTAAACCCAGCTACAATCTAGAGGCAGCGATAGCTGGGCTTTAGAAACAATGACAGCTCATTGATATGCTATCCCAAGCTCCAGTGGCCCTTCCAAATATTTCCATTCTGAGTCTTACACAGACAGATCCCTGGAAGCTACTGGTGACAATGTGTGCTATCTCTGGTGGATGAGGAACAGAAACTCATCCCATCAGTTTGTAGTAGGGATGAGCTCTTGGGGATCTGGACAATAAGTTATTCATGTTGCCACTTGGATTTTTCCCTTAACAATAGCAAATCAGAAGGAACAAGGGAAAACCAGGTTCTGTCCTCCTATCAAAGAATAACAGAATAAATAGAAAACTTAGTTTTAAAAAAAAGCACTAAGTTAATTTCAAAGTTCTGGAGCTGCATTTGTGTTTGGTAAAAATAGTGCAGTACTCACCCCCTCCCCAGCTCTAACAGCAAGTCCAAAGTAGAGAATAGGGAGTTGACAAAAACAGCGGAAAGAGGGAAATGCCTAGAGAGCGACTAAATAAGATAGGCGTGGGTTTCTCAATGAAGATAACAGTCAACGCCTTCACAATTCCTAAGGAAATTTTTCCACTTAGTTATTTTTTAGTTAAGTATTTATTGCACACCTCTGGTGAGCCAGGCTTTCTTTTTCTAACTTTAGGTATGAGTGGACCAGTTAACAAGACAGACAAAATCTTCACTCATGACCTAGCGGTGGGTTGAAGGTAGCTATTAAATCCATAACCAAATAAATCAATAAGGTAATTTCTGATTAGGGCATAATTCAGTGATATGACTAAAATTAAAAAACAAAAAAACACTGACAACACCAAATGCTGGCGAGGAAGTGGAGCAGCAGGAACTCTCATTCATTGCTGATGAGAATGCAAAATGGTACAGTCACTTTGGAAGACAGTTTGGCAGATTCTTAGAATGCTAAACATAGTCTTACCATATGATCCAGCGATCACACTAGTAGGTATTTATTTACTCAAATGAGTTGAAAACATATGTCCATACAAAAACTTGCACACAAATATTTATAGCAACTTTATTCATAATTGGGAAAAATTGGAAGCAATCAAGATTTCCTTCAATAGGTTAAACTCTTGTGCATGCATATAATGGATGCCAGTCTGAAAAGGCTACATATGGCATGATTCATACTTATGTGACATTCTGGAAAGACAAAACTACAGAGATTGTAACAAGGTCAGGGGTTGTTAGGGGTTCAGGTGGACGAAAGAGATGAACAGATGAACACAGAGGATTTTAAGGGCAGTGAAACCATCTGGATGGATTTGTAATGTGTTTTGCATTTGTCAATACATGGAGTGAACCCTAATGTAAACTATGGACTTTAGTGAGTAATAATAAATCAATATTGTTTTGTGGTTTGGAACGAATGTACACAGTAATGTCAGGTGTTCAAAATAGAAGGCCGTGCAGTGGGGAGAAGGAGGAGTATATAGGAACACTGCATTTCCTGATCCACTTTTCTGTAATCTTAGAAGATAAAGGTCTGTAATTTTTTTTTTAATGCAGTGGTAGAGAATCAGAATGATAGGAGAGACTCTAATATCAACTGGGTCTTCAGAGAAGTCTCTCTGAAAAGTTGACCTTTCAGCTGACTGATAGGAGGAGCATTCCAGACAGTGGGAACGGCAAATATAAGGGCTCCATGAAGGACCATATCTTACAGCGTTTTTCACATACTTTGTAAGGTAGACTGATCAGAGATTTTTAATTTTCATGTTCATTAAAGAACAACTGAGGCTCAGTGGTTTAAGGAAGTTATTAGGGCTCAGAGAACAAGCTAATGGAGAGAGAAGACCAGGATCTGGGTCTCTAAGGGAACGTGACCATTTAGGTGCCGGAATTCTGGGTACATCCACCACAGCTCAGAGCCTGGGAGCTAGACCACCAACACTGGCCATCAACACCATGTAATAACAATGGCTGCTGCCCAGTGTGCCCCTTCCTGTAGTTCACCCAGGCTTCCGGTGCCCAGCTATGTGCTTTTCCCACAAATCATAGTTACTCCTGTGACTTCATCAGGCTCCACACCTTCTTTAAAAGCAAAACAAACAAACAAAATGTTGTTGCCATCATAGTACCGTCTCTCCTACACCTCTGTGTCTTCTAAAGCCATGTTTTCCCAATTTGGGTCTCTATCAGAATTGTCTGAAGAACTTGGTAAAACTACAGGGACAGAGGCTCTATCCCACATTCATTGTGGTGCATGTGAAAATTTGAAAACAAAACAAAACAAAAAACAGTGCTCTAAAGCAGAACTCCTCAAACTTCCATGTGTCTGTGAATCACCTGGAGATCTGGTTCAGTAGATCTGCAAGGGGGCTGAGATTCTGAATTTCTAAAAGGCTGCTGGGTGGTATGGGTGCTCTTGGTCTGTGGAGCACCCTGCGATTGGTGAGGAGTGTAAACAGAGGGCTATGACCAGTGCTAGTGTGGGATCCTGGAGTGAATAACTGATCTCCGATAGGTTTGGCAGCATTTTCTCTCAAAAGAAAAATGCCCATTTTCCTTTTCAGAATTTTTCTGTCAGGTGCTGAGTAAGATTTTCCTTCAGTTCTGCTGGAGAGACACGTCCAACAGAAGTACAGTGGTACCTGTCACTACGCATTGGGACAGAGAAATAAAAACAGTGGCAGGAGTCCTCGCTATATCCATTCATAGCCACTGTGTCATTCATTTCTGTTTCTTACACCCAATCACCCCACAAGTAACTAGAAGTAGTTTAAGGAAAATACGGTGAATTTCTTTCCCAAATCATAATAGTTGCATTTGTGCAGTGTACACTTTGTGCCAGACATTAACCAATTTATTATATGCAAACCTTTATTCTGTTCTTAAAAACAATGAGGGTTAAACACATGTCCAGAGGTGCATAAGGGATAGAGTCCAATTTCAACACCTGGATAATACAAAGTCCATGCTACCATCTTTCTGCCAATATGACCCAGATTACAAAAGCATCTTTGCCTAAAATCTGGGTATTTTGGATACACCATTGAGTAAGGTACAGTTGATGTTGATCATAGGGAATCTAGAGTCATGCTTAGTAGTGAATAATGTGGGGTTTCAGTATTGATAATGTTAAATCTTAAGACTTTATGGAAGCTCTCTTGGTAATATCTGTGATTTTTGCGGGGGTAGAGGGGACGTAAGCCAGTGTGAAGTATAGGAAAGAATACTTAGCTAGGAAGCAGGAGACAGATATTCCTGTCCTGACTCTGGCCTTGGTTTGATGACTTTGAATAAGTCATTTTCCCATCCTTAGCCTCAATTTCTGAATCAATACAATAACTGATTTGTTTAGGTCATCTCAGCAGGATTTTGTGGCTTTATCACAGACTATAAAACATCTACTTCAGTACTGCTGAATTAAAATAAAGACCTGATCAATAAACTCATGGTTTATTAGAGTAGAAATCTGCTCTGGTGTGACCTGTTCAAGGTTATGCTGTGACTTGGTGGCACAGCAAGGACAAGGACCTAGGTATTCTCAATCTTGGTGCAGTGTTTCTCCCCACATAAGGCCTTAGTAAAATGGTCACTTAATATGCATCTAAATAAAAAAGGGGATTGTTGAAATGCAGTAGCCTGTGATGGAAAAATCTTCAGACCAGGGGTGTTTTTTATAAATCCAAAAAAACACTTGCAGTTTTGCATTAAATAATAAATAGAAACTTGTAATAAATTTAAAAAAATAAGCTTAAATGGCTGACATGTATTGTATTCTCCCCATCAGACATCATGAGACGTCAGGGAACAAAGATTTATGGGCAGGGACTCTGATGACAGGTTTTTGTCCCTTGCTACCTCTGTGCAGTTTTCCCACCTGAAAAATGGAACTAATGAAAACAGATATGGCATGAGGTTGTGGGAAGTAATGGGTTAGGTACATGGAAAGCACTAGGAAGCCATCTGGGAAAGGGCATGCTCAAAAAGATATCAGATATTATCACAATTTTACAGATGAGGTGATTGGGCTCCAGAGGCATTTCATGACCCCAGGAGCTCCCAAGTGCAGTCATGCAGCGAGGACCATTTTCTCAGCAGAACCTTCTGCCACATCACTGGTTCATGGAGAAACCATACAGTTCAGAGCCAGAGACCAAGGTATGGATCCTTTTTCCGCTCTATTCTCAATTTATGGCCCTAAACAAATTCCCTCAGTGCTCTGATCTTGGCTTCATCTAAGAACAGACATTAACAGTGATATCTCTTCTACACATTGGTCACAACCAAACTCGAATGTTCCCTGACAGAGTCAGGTTTGGTGAAATGAGGGTGTCCCCCCAGTAGCCATGGAGGTAATGCAGAGGAGTGGCCATGTGGCGTTGCTGGACACAGGGTGATCCACAGTCACCCAGCAGGGTCCCCAGTTAGTGACTTTCAAAATGCAAGGTGAGGACGGCTCTGTTACGCAGGGAGAGCTGCCTCACAGACACAAGTGAGTTGTAAGAGAACTCTCAGCTGCTTTAAAGCACCTTGAGCCACTTGACCTTGACGAAAGACATCTGGGGCCTGTGAGATGAGGTCACTGAATTCCTGGGGTGAATCCTTGAAGATCTCTGCACAGTAGTGGGGTCTCCAGTTTGTGCTCTAAATGTGGAGCCATGTGTTTATGCAGATCTGTCCAAACCCCCTCTCAGTAGAACACTTCGGGGGCTTGCCATGGTTCAAAGGATGAAGCCAAAGCTCTTTAAAAGGAGGATGTGACTGACTTCTCATACCTGGTAGAGCCCCTGCCTGCCCCTCCCGCCTCATCCAGCACCTGGCTTCCCTCCCACCCTGCCCTTCCTCACATCACCATCGCCTGGAACATCGCCTCGTCGGCCACCGCACATCGCATGTGCTGTTTCCCCGGAAATGTGCTGCTCCTCCCCACCTCCTTTCTGACGTCATTCCCACATAACTTTCCGATCTCAGGTGGATCATTTCTTTGACATATCTTCTCGTTCCTACCCCTGGCTCTTTATTAGCTCAAATCTCTTAGTGACTTTGTGGTACCACGCACCCCTTCTTGGTAGTGCTTGTGACATGTGGAGTTTTCCATTCAGTTGTCTGATTCTCTTATTACCGTCTCTCTCCCCTGTGCAGTGGGAAAGCAGGGACAAATTCTACTCCTGGTCTTTACAACCAAAAATAGTGTCTGGACATGACAGGTGTTAAAAGCAATTTTTTTTTTTTTTTTAATGAATGAAAAAATGCAACTAGTTTTTCAATGGTGTAACCAGTCTGACACACTAATAGCAAGGCATTTAGTGAGGACTTTGTGATCTCCCCTAGGGAACAAGGGGAGAAATACACTCTCAGGTATAGTACAAATGGGTTCATGTCTAATACATCAAGGTGAATTCCTTAAATTTTCCTTTGGGGTCGATTGGAGAAAGGATGATCGTAGCTGGATCCTAAATCCAGAATATAGCAATAATTTGGATAAAGATGGGTAGAACTGATAGAAAAATCAAGATCACAAAAGTAATTGATTAGTTGAAATATTGAGGCAAATCTAAAAAAATCCACATTGAGCTTTGATAAAACTAAAAGTCATTATTTTGGGCTAAGGTGAAGAAAAAAAATTCTCCCAGTGGAGGATAGTAAGGATGATTAGGAAAAACAACAAACAACTCTTGTGCTCAAGGATTCCAAGCTTTGTGTGCGGCCTCCCAGAGTGCCTCAGTTAACTCATAGGAACATCACAGGGGTATGTAAGCAAAACACGACTACTAGCTTGTTCACGGTTTCCTCACGGTTTCAACATGAGATGGATCTACATTTCTTGCCATCATGTTATATGTATGTGAAGCTGGGTTTGGAGAGGCTGTTGGGATAAAAAGCAAGCACCATGTGAAAATCAACCTGGAACAGAAAGCAAGGGTTGGAAGGCTTAAAAAAATGTGCAGAGCCCAGAAGGTTTACACATCTAGTTAGTAGCTAATTACTTATTTAAGAATGAAATGAAATATTTTTCTTTCAATTCATTCATATTATTTCTTTTTTTAATTCATATTATTTCTAAATAATCATTTAGTTGTCAGAACATAAACACTTATTAAATTATTTACACCTAACTGTTGAGCAAACTGTAACTGTTAGGTGTTTCTTCTGGCTTAGGTGTGCTATGGCAAACTTACCCAGACATAAGGTCATGAAAACCAAGAAAATTTTGGAATCTCTGTCCTTGATATTTAGGTCCTAACTTAAAGAAATACCTGCAGAGAGGGAAGAAAAGGAATTGATTTCAGAAACATCTTTATAATATTTTTTTCCTTTTATATACTAATGCTTGACAATTGAGAGTTAACTAAGAACCTGTATTTAAATCACTTAATATAACACTCGATATATAGTATACACTGTATAAATTATTGCTTTTTTATAAGAAACATGTAGAAAAGAGTAAAATGGCAGATAACCATCAGAGAGAAAACAAAAGCAACCTGTGAAAAACTTGTTGATATACTCTCTTCTAGTATGTTTATGAATAATTATAATCAATATGGTTTTATGGAATTATCAATAATTATAATCAATATATCAATAAATATAATCAATATGGTAGGCTACTTTGTTCCCTGACTTTCAATGCAATTTTTATCAGAGATATTTGTGCCTTTGAATATTTTCATAAAGTTATTTTCATGGTTCGACAATTCTCCACTGTGCGAGTATATCATAGTTTATGTACTTTCTCCGTGATAATTAAACATTTCTCCCAATGTCCTCTGTCATAAAAATGCTTTGCTATATGCTTGTGTAAACATATTTTTGTACACAGCTCAAGTAAGTTTAATTAATATGAATTCAGTAAACATTTTACAGATAAAGCATTGTATTGCACGATTGATTAAATGTAAAGAACATATGGAAGAGAGAAGAGCTGAGATGAATTAGGTGGCTGGGTGGAAGGTGTTCACAGGCTGTGACATAGTAAGAATCAAGGGAAGTTTTGGGGGGCTCAAGATGAAGTTAACAGATACTGAGCATGGACTGCCTTGGGAAACATCTAGATGAAGATACCCAGAGACAATCAGAGCTATAAGTTTAAAATCTAAAATATATGTCTTGGCTGAAGATAAGGGACTAGTAATCCTTTATGACATAAATATGTGTATAGATATATATGTGTTCACGCATATATGAATGTGTGTGTATCTACATCTGCACACAGACACATGATATGTGAGCAGATGAGATCACCTGGGGAGAAAATACAGAATCATTGGCATATTGTCTGGGGCAAAGAAGGTGATCACATCAATGTGTAGAGTGTGGCCAGAGCACAGTTAAGCTCTATGTTCATTTTTCAGTGCCAGGCTTAAACAGACTTGAACAGAGAAGCCAGGTCTCTGAGTAAAGGTGTCAGAATGAAGCCAAATCCCAGACTCCATGTCCCAGTGGGCGATGAATGAATGAGAGACTATAAACATGGAACAGTGAGATAAAGCATAGCCAAAACTCCACTGGCAGCTACCAGATGAGGCAGAGTTATAATTTATGTGATTACTCTTCCTCAGGTATCAGTAAGCTAAGTAGAAAGTAACAGCAAATCCTCCAACTCTGGAGCAAAAGGTAGGCAAGGAGTCTCAGATAAGGTAGGAAATGTGTCAAAGAAAACCAAACCTGTATCGACTAAACAAATAGGAAGGCTGGAGAGAGTTAACAGATCAGAAGGAATGGTATGAGAAGCAGGCATGAGAAACACATTTTGAATAAAAGAATAGAATCTGGAGGGAAACAAAGCTGAGAAAAAGAAAATGAATCCTGTCAGATGCTTGTAGTGTATAAGATCTTGGAAAAATGAATTCAATAGGATGTGAGTTCAAAGACAGTGTTATTACTGCTTCAGGGAGCATACTAAAATCCCAAACAACCTTATGATTGGTCTAAAGTATATGTTTAAGAGCATAGAGTAATTAAATTAATCAAACTAATAGCATAAAGAAAACATTTGAAAAATCTAAGGGAATATAAAAAAAAGACAAAATATTAAAGTAACTATAGGAAAAATGCTAAGCATGAAATATATATATATATAATGAAGAATTTTGTTGAAGTAAAGAACTCAGAAATTAAAAAAGTACTTAACTTTTGGATGAAAAGGATCCTCTGTTTAATAGAAAGAAGTGATATGTTTTAATTGAGAGTAAGTGATATCCTAGAAAAGTTACTGAATTTAATCAGCAAAGAACATTTCTTCTTGTATTTAGAGGAAACCAAGCAGCCAGCTAAGACAGGGGAGAAGCTGAATGGCCTAAAAATTCTCCATAACATTTAATATAAGTAGATAATGGCCCAATGTCAACATTTTGAGGAAAAGAGGACAATCTCTGAATATCATATCCAGTCATGTTGCTATGTGAGGACAAAGGCAGGGATGTGCTGACATGAAAGTACGTGGGGACATAGCCCTCACAGACTTCTGTAATTAATAGTCAAAGCCACCAAGAGGATAACTCAACATAAAGATCTAAGAGGGGAGAAACCATAATAAAACCATCAGAACCCATCAAGTACAGAATGAAAACCAAAAACAGAGGATAAATTGTGAATTGTGACTAGAATGTACATTCTCAAAAACTCCAAACTCCATAAACGATGAAACAGCAAAGTGGGAGCAGAACAGCCCCATGTATAACGGACCATTATTCTCTTTCGTATCAGGAAGATCAGTGATCTAACCTAGAGTTAAATCAGAAAGACTTTTATTTTGTTTTTAAATTGCTATCAGAGTCAGTTGATACTCTTAAATAATCACTTTTCTTCACTTCAGGGAGCATTTTTTAAAAAATATTATCTCTTGAGATGAAGAGACATTTATCTGTTTTGCCAAATGTTTCTCTACTTTGGAAGTTACTTGCTTCACTTTCTTTGAAGCTTGTTAAATTACAGTTAAGCTCAATATTTTCATTATAAGACAACAAGTAGGGTATAATCTGACTTTCATGAACTTAAAAATGTTTTCATTGCTAAAGATTTCTATGGTTCTATCTATCATGCTTTTAAAAAAATCTATCATTATTTATATTTTCATCCTCACAGTGCAGAGCAAATTCAGGAAAGTTGTTACTGATGATCAGTTTTCTCTGGTTTATGGAATTGTGGATGACTTATAGTTTTATTATTTTTACTTGAACATGTTGATTTAACATGTTGATGAGAAATGATACATTCTTTTATGTTATTCAGTTTTATACAGTAAATATTTGTTGAGCACCTGCTATGTGATGGCATTATCTTAAGCCACAAGGATAGCAAGGGACACAGCAAATATTTGCTTTCATGGCACTTATATTCTAGTAGGGGAAACAGACAATCAACAGTTAAATAATTAACATATCCAGTAGAAGGAATCTAGAATTCAAATTAAACAATAAACTCATTTTCAAACCAGAAGAGGAGGACATCCAGGGGATGGGAACACATTCCAAAGATGATCATATAGGACCATTTACTTGAATTAAGAGATTTAAGAGGCAGTTGAAAGATGTGAGAAGGTTCATCTTGCAAAAGAAGTAAGAAATGTCAACAAATATCTCAAGAGTCATCATTTGGAAAAAGTAGAACTTGGCAAACCCAAAAAGCAGATTTCAGATCGTGGGTTACCAAGGTACAGGGAAGCAATATTTGGCTTACTATTTAGAACAACACAGTAATTACAGCTGTTGGAATCCATAACATCCTGCCATGGTAATGCCAGCACTGCTTAAACAGTCATAAGTGGGATGAACATTTTGGGGGAACATGGTGCAGAAATTCACAAATATTTTGGACATTGTTCTAGATAAGACAGCATACGCATTTCCGTAAGACTCCATCCTTTTGTCAGGTACCCCGACAACCTGTCACTTAAGAATTCATGGGTGTGAGGAGGGGAGAGAGATTAAAGTCAGCTACATCATAATTATGTACAGTGGTATCTATCAAATGTTGTCCTGTAAGTGTGGTGCACACTCCTAGGATTTAGGGAAATAAGTGTATTTATTTTAGAATCAACAGAGAAAAAAATTTTTTTTGGTTTTAAATTGAGTCCAAGTAAAAATTCCACCCACAGCTGAATTGCTTGTTCATCCCCTATTAATTAAGGGGGTGTAGAACTACTCTAATTCCCTCCAATAATTTAATGATTTAGGGTTTACTAAGCATGTTCCCTTTATTTTTAACTGTAGTTTCAAGGGAAAGCTTGTTTCTAGTAATAAAAGTAGTTTAACCACTTAAACAATCTGTTTTTTGCTACAAGTATAATTTCATCTATGGAAATAATTGCCTTTGTCTTCCTAGTCTCCCCAAAACAAGCTCATAATAATACTCAGTGGAGTAATAGAGAACTCAGATTGTTGTATCCAGACCTAGTCATTCATGAAACTGGAAACATACACACACACACACACACACACACACACACACACACACACACACCTTTTAGCATTCCTTCGTCTCCGTCTTCTCATTTACTCTAAGTGAAAGTAAGTTTAAGGGTCAAGAGCTAGAGCCTTGTCTCCTGGCTTCCTGGTTAGGATTCTGCCTGTTGTCACCTGACCAAGGATGTTAAGATATCAAAAGCTGTAGATAGAGTCCAAAGGGCATATGAGGAAGCTTTGGGTTTTCTTATGATCAGTCCTTGGAGAGTCAACCCATAGATGTCCCCTCAAAAGTGCTAGCTGAGGGAGGGTGCAACTATTCAGAACTAGGAAAAGGAGCTTCTTTGATGGTTGAGAAGGACACAGTAGCCCAGACTGTCAGTTACTCCTACCACCATAAATGTAGGGCTTTCTGAAAAAAGCTGGAGTGAAGAATAATGCTTTTCCTGGGGTTGATGTTGGTTCTACCCTCACACCCCACATCTGTAAAATGGAACATGCAATAAATCACACAAGGGTAGTGAGAGGTCCATGACCCAGAACCCAGACTTAGTTCCTATGCTGCTGCATGATCAAGGCCTGATGTCAGCTTCATGTCAATCAGTGTCAAGGCAGAGAGAATGAGGGACAACCTCACTCCCCAAAGAGCCACAGTCTGGACTGTGGATGCAAAGTCATCAAGTTTAGTGTCCCACCAACCTGATATTAGACTGAACGGGAGGAATACCTGAGTAGAGTAAGCGCAAACCTAGGGAGGGAGTCTCTGACTTTCCCCACATCACTCTTTCCTCTCTGAACTGATCGTTGGTCCGAGGAATTATCCTTCAGGAAACAGAAAAAAACAAAAACAAAATGCTTATTTTCAGGAAGAGAAATTTTGAATTTTGCAATTTGAAAATTTTGAGGCCCATGAAAGCAAGTAATTTCCAACCGAACAGATGCTTTTTTGTTTTTTTTTTTTTAGATTTATTTATTTACTTGACAGACAGAGATCACAAGCAGTCAGAGAGGCAGGCAGAGAGAGAGGAAGGGAAGCAGGCCTCTGGCTGAGCAGAGAGCCCAATGTGGGGCTCAATCCCAGGACCCTGGGATCATGACCCAGAGCCGAAGGCAGAGGCTTTAACCCACTGAGCCACCCAGGCGCCCCCAGATGCATTTTTTTTTTTAAGAAAATTTTGTTTGGCCTCAAGGTAAAGAACTTACTGTACAACACAGGTATACAAAACCCTTTTCCTGTCTTTAGAAAGAATGCTGCCTTGTGAATGGATCATAGAGCCACTTTAGAGTGTTGTAAAAGGGACCTGCAGGAAAGGCTGCATTGCATGGATTTATTTATGACGGAAACAGATTGAAGATACTTACATGAGCAGAGCAGTGACAGTAGCAAAGACCCAGTGAGCTGTCCAGGGCCCTCCTCTTCTGAGATCACCAAGCAGGAAGGGGATAGCTCAGCCTGGAGTGTGGAATGAGAGCCCAAGTATGATGGTGCAGGGAGACTGGTCTAGAAGAACTAGGACAGCTTTCTGGCATTCGTGGGAGGAATGAGGCTTTAGGCTTGGGAAGTCAGAATTCTCCAGGCAACATGGACCTCACTGGCAAGGGTGGCCACGGCCTGGCCTGTCCCCAGTGCAGGAGGACCTGACAAGCCATTGCTACAGGTGGGCTGTGCTATGCATCAACCTTGGTGTCTTCTTTGAACTCACTTCTGTAGTTACTGAAAAGCTGGAAAGGAACTGTAAAAACACTCCATCTTGCCTCCTTTGTCCACTCTGTATTTTAAAAATGAGGAAACTAGGGCCACCTGGGTGGTTCGGCGGGTTAAGCCTCTGCCTTAGGCTCAGGTTGTGATCCCAGGGTCCTGGGATCGAGCCCCGCATCGGGCTCTTTGCTCAGCAGGGAGCCTGCTTCCCTCTCTTCTCTCTCTGCCTGCCTCTCTGCCCTACTTGTGATCTATCAAATAAATAAATAACATCTTTTTTAAAAAATGAGGAGACTAGTCTAGAAGAAGTAACCTACCCAGTGTACCCAGCGCTTCAACATTAGAGCCAGACCTGGACCTGGCTTCTTTTTGGATAAAATTCTCAAGAGCCCAGTGAAGTCTTATTATAGAAGACCTGAGTACACATTGGTTTTCGTGGCACAGACCTCCACCTATCATTTTGAGCCAGGCTTTTTTTAGTCTAAAAGTTCTCATTTTCCAAAGTAAATCATTTCTTAAATGAGCAGACTCCAAACAAACTCCTCCCTGATTTTAATCATGCGGGCTTGACAACACACAGGTGTAGGCTTGACTTTCCATCAAAGACAATTCCTTTTCCAACCCTGAACTCCCCTTCTCTTCCCCGAACTATTTCATAGTTCGGTCCCGAGGTTCCGATGTCAGAGTTTGCAAGAAATCTGGCTCTGGGGTATAATCTAGCCAAGCATTCTTCTCACAAGAGAACTGAAACCCAAGTTACTAAGCTATAAGAAGACTTCTTTCAAAACGATTTACTTTCCCTCTAATGAGATCAGGATCTTCTGTTCTGGTCCTGAGTTTCTCCTCACATAAACCATCAAAGGGATCAATTACTGATTACTGATGCTGAGAACTGAAACAGCATTGTTGTAGTTTCAGATGGAGAATTTCAGCTTCCGGATGTGTTTTTTCCCTGTTTTCTCCAGTTCAAGCTAGGGTAGGGGAGGGGGAACCTCATAATAACTGATGTGGAAATATCAATCAAGAAAGAACTGCAAAATAAATAAGGAAAGGAAAACAGGAAGGAGGGAAAGAAAAATAGGAAGGAAGGAAGGAAAGAAGGGAAGGAAGGAAGGAAAGAAGGAAAGAAGGATAGAAGGAAGGAAGGAAGGAAGGCAGGCATTCAGGCAGGCAGGCAGGCAGGTGAACAAGCTACATATACTCTTTACTGCCATCAATCATGTCTTTCTTCGGGCTTACTCCTCTGTTGTCAATCTTCTTTATGTTATGCAATGACATGCAGTATTACATGTTGAAAGTAAAAGGGGCTGTACATTTTTCCCAGTTATTTTTGGAGACAAAAACACCTGTACATACATTAATAATAATGAGGGTGTTCTTATTATGAAGACAATGGCAACACGGCTAACATTTGCGTAGCTCTTATGTGTCAGGGGCCGGGAAAAGGCTTTTGTTCATCCATCCCACAGATGTGTGATGAGCCCTTGGGTGTGTCCTGGGCAGGCTCTAGAATTCAAGGTACAGCAGTGAACAATATGCAAAAGACTCTGCCTTTTTGTGGCACTGACATTTTTCCAGTGAAATCCTTTCCATGAATTACCTCCTCTATTTGCATGAATGCGCTCAGTCCCTGTCCTAAGTTTAGGATGTAGGTATGACAAGTTCTTTTGAGTCTACAGAAGAGGAAACTTAAGATTCAAAAAAGTGAAATACTGCATCCAACATTACAAAACCAGAACTTGATCCAGCTGGGATTCGCACCCAGGAATAGGAATTCACAACCTGTGCTCTGAATACATCGTCTCATTGAATTCTTGGTGCAGTCTTCCCTTGAGATTGCACTCATCATGCATTTTGTGTCTGAGGAAACTACAGGTTATGTCACTCCCCAAATCCCATATCTGAGACTTCGATTTAGGATTCCACCAGTTTCCTTTGCTCGTTTTTCCATGTGTGAGCTTCACACATGCAAAGCACACACATATCCCTGAGCTAATGCCCCCTGTCCCTCTGGATGACCTTTTACACATGAGCAGTGGGGATTTGGAGGGGCGCAAATTCTTTGTGAAAATGGCTGGGCTCTCATTTACAAATGAGGAAAACCTTGTTTTCCTTGGGTGCTCTTGCCATTTTCATACCGGAGATGACATTTCTGCGTGTTATGTTATCAATTTTGAAATACAGTTGGGTTCATTGGTTCACATTTGTAGATTTTTCTTTTATCCCAGTCTAACTGATTTCATTGTATTTTGGTAAAAGTGTAGAGCATTAGCATGCTTTTAAAAGTGAAAGTGATGCAAAAATGTTAGACTCAAAGAAATGTCCTCCCTACCACATCCCGTCCACTTTTCCTTTCATCCCCCGCAGGTAAACCAGCTTAGGTCTTTTTGGTTTATCCTTCCTCTGTTCTGTTTTGCAACAGTAAGTGGATATATACATCTTATATTGCTTTATCTTCTCTTACCTACCCAAATGTTAGCACACTCTAAATACTTTGTGGCTTTTTCACTTAACAATTTATCCTGCAATTCCCTCCCTATCAGTTCATGGAGACCTTCCTTATTAATTTTCCCAGCTGCGTTGCATTATTTGGGGTGGATGTAATGTAATTTCTTGAGTGAGTCTTCTATATTCGGCCATTTAGGTTGATTCCAACATCTTGCAGTTACAAATAATGCTGCAAATAATAACCTTGTGCAAATTTATTTTCTTGATTTTGGACATGTATCATCAAATACATTCTTAGAAGATTCAGGGTTAAGAGGTAAATTCTTAGTGGATTTCTGGCTAAATGAACATTCAGTTTTACTAGATATTGCTAAATTTCTCTCTATTATGATACTGTTTTTATTTCCATCATTAATATATGAAAGGCTGTTTTCCTACAGTTTTGCCTGCAGTGTGGTTTGTTAAGTTGTTGGATTTCTTGCTAATCTAACTGGTAAACAATGATATTTTAGCGTAGTTTTAAATTTTTATTTCTCTCATGAATAGGATTGAATATATGTTAATCATATATTAAATATACATTTTTTGCAATTTTTTAAATGTCCTTTGCTCATTTTTTTGTCTACTCCCTATCAACTAAAAATAAAGTCTTCATATTTTAGTGATATTAGTCACATATCCATATTTTTCTTCCAATTTGTCCATTTTTCTTGTAACTTTGTTTCTTTTATCATAGTTTAAAATATTTTTGTTGTAAAATTTATCAGTTTTTTTTTTTTAATTGAGCCTGGATTTTATATCATGGACCACCTTTTTTTTATACTCAGGTTATGTAAGAATTTTTTTCTCATATTCAAATAGTTCTATATGTTTTACATTTTTGATATATTAGTTTACTCTTACATACGATGTGAGAAAATGTTCCTATTTAAAATTTTCAAATGGCCATCCAGTTATTCTAATACCATCCATTAAAAGCCCCTTTCCTCAAAGATATGAGACACTACCTTTTTAATATACTAAATTTTCATATGTAGTTCATTGTGTTTCTGGGCTTTCTGTTTTATTCCATTGGTCTTCTATTTGTGCATTAGTATGTTTGAGTATGTGTGGCTGTGTGTTTCAAATATCCATTAAAACTAATTCTCCTCCCTCATTGATCTTTTTTTACTGTATTATTGTGACAAATGTTATGTTATTGTATGTTAAATGTTTCCACAGGGACTTCAGTATCAGTTTACCTAGCTATAGTAAAAAAAAAAAAAAAAAAGTTTCTTTTTAATTGAGACAATTAAAATTTCTCCCAGTTAGCCCTAAGGTGGCTAGAGCCCATCCTTTAACACCTTCCCCAGAAAGAACTGGAGAATGTGGTTATTTCTTGTGTTCCTACATGTTCAAAACTTGGTTTCTATAGCTTTTTTAGCTGAATGATCATTTGGCCTAATGTCCTTGAGTTACTTATAAACCTCCTAGTGTAGCATTGCTTTATGTTTGTTCTCAAAGAGACTCCCTGATGGATTCATGTCACAGATTTGCCCAAACACATAGACTGTATACTAGTACCATCAGTGAACTTTAATGTAAACTATGGGCTTTGAGTAATTATGTCACTCGGTGTAACATCAGTTGTAACAAATGTACCACTCTGATGAGGAATGTTGGTAATGAGGATAGCTCTGCACATGTAGGACAAAGTATATATGGGAAATCTCTGTAGCTTCTGCTCAATTTTTTCACAAACCTAAAATCTCTACCCCCCCAAAAAAAAGCTTAATCACCACCACCATCATCATCATCACCGTCGTCGTCATCATCATCATCATCGTCATCATCAACCCTGGTTATTGAAACCAGTGTGGAGGCAGATATTCCAGTGAGAATACTGTTAATAATCCCTCTAGAGGCTTACCTCAATGTTTTAGCCAAGGATAGAGGGAGAAGAATATTTTCAGATGCTTGATTAAACATCTCACCTATTTTATGCATCACTTACTTGAAAAAAAAAAAATCCTACAGTAAGTTAACCTTAGTCCTCTATCTTTGGAGGTACCTGTACTTTTATGTTTAATTTTCAAGTGACATTGCTTATGAATTACACATCAGAATTGGAGAGAATCTTAGTGTTCCAACTTTATGAGCATCATCAGTCATCTTTAGTCGAGCTCGGAGAGAAGGGGACCTGGTAAAGGTCATCATGAATCCGAACAGTTCCATTATAAACTAATTATCAGGTAGCACGGGGCTTCTCCACAGAGCTTTGAGGCGGTCTCAGAACAAGTTGTGCCTGTCTTCAGATTTCAATCAGGCTTTTACTTCCTCCAATTCTGCCTTCTTCATTCTAGATAAAGACTGAAACTCCCACAATGCCATGGAGAATAATGTTTGATAACATTTCCTCAATTCCCTGCTTGTAGCCACAGAGCCGTAGTAACTAAGTTTGGAGCTGAGCACAGTTTGTACAGACCTGTCTTGGTGGAGAGAATTGGAAAATCAGACACTCTTTATGAGATTTTTTTTCCTCTTCTTTATTTTTAACTGCTGGCTCAGATCAATCTCTAGAGTAATCACTTGACTTCGGTCTTCACCAGCACCTTCCTCTTCTGTCCTCTTATTTGTATGTACAACTGATTAACAGGCACAATAAATTGTGTTTGTATTTAAAGACCTAATCTGATGAATAAGAGAGAAAAAAGGGAACTTCAGTTATAATGTCCAATATGAGCAATATGTAATAAAACTGGAATGGATGGGTCACCTGTGGACATTGTTGCTGGCAATTCATTATGAAAGCTGCTTTCAGAAGTTTCAAAAGAACTGTTGACTTGATGAACTTAATGAGCAATGATAATGAAATATATATTATATTGGAATGGAATATATATATTCCATGATCATTGATATCATGATCATCATATATTTGATATATTATATCATATATATATGATTTATAACATCATACATATAAATGCCATTGTGCTGCTGTTTGGATTTGAGGATGGGAGTTGATGGGAGTTTTCTGGCCACAATAATGAAACTATTATCATTATCATTATTATTATTATTATTATTATTTGAGCATTTACCATGTGCCAGAAACTATGCCAAGTACTTTACATGTTTTTATCTTGTCCCTTATTTAATCTTTACAACAGCTTCATGTGATAAGTATTACTACCTTTCCCCATTTTCCACATAAGGAGATTTAGGCTCAGAGAAGTTAAGTCATGTTTTAATAATCACAAAGCTGAGAAGTAACACTAGGTAGATTTAAAACTCAAGTCTTCCTAACACTGGAACGCTGATCCCCTATGCTTAACTACTACTTAATATCTCAAAGTATTAAGAATTCTTTTCAAATTCTACTGGTATCAGTCATTTCACCATTGCTTCATAATTCCCCAATTCTGTGTACCCAACAGAGTGCATTTACAAAGAGGATCATCATGTTTTTTTTTTTTTCTTTCTTTCTTTCTTTCTTTCTTTCTTTCTTTCTTTCTTTCTTTCTTTCTTTCTTTCTTTCTTTTCCTAGCCCAATTGATGGTGTTCTGGTTCATTTCCTTCTTAGAGAAAAGCAACACCTGCCTAACTGGTCTCCTTGTGCAGAGTCTCAAATTCTGCAGTCCATTCTTTGTCAGCATCCAGAATTATCTTCAGCATCAAACCCTCCACTGGTTCCTTTTCTTTTCAGGACAAAACATGTAAGTATTCTTGTATACAAGAACCTTCATTCTCTTCTGTCTTAGCCAAGAGCATCCACCTCCTTCCCTGCCTTGCACTTGTCAGGCTTAGCTGAGTACCTTTCAGCACCTGTGGCTCAAGCTATTCCCTCTACCTAGAAATCCCTTTCACCATCCCCCCAAAGGCTTACAAATTCTAAAGGCTCAGCTCAGGTGTCAGCTTTCTGTGACCCTTGGGCTATATTAAATATCCCACTTGCCTCACTTCTTGGCCTGTGCTCTACATTATCCCAAGCATGATTACCATTTGGGCCATGATGCCTTTACTCATGTGTCTCTCCAGTTGTAAGTTGCTCCATTCATCTCTTTATCAACTCAGTGCCTGCACAGAGTAGACTCTCAGGTTTTGTTCCAGTGGCTGGAACTGAACTGTAGAAGACACTAGTCTCAAACCCAGCCACAGGACTTTGCCATTTCCGTACACAGTTTGTTGAGAGATGATTTTCCAAGGAGAGAGATGATTCTCTATCACTGCAAGGATGTCTGTGTAGCCAGCCATCTCAAAAGAGAGCGGTAGTGTCTCCTTATCAGACAGAGGGCAAATTTGTTTCCTTATCAGCGTGTCCTCTGGGATAAACGCTGGGAAGATTTGCTGGCAGACACTTCTAAGATCAGGGTTTCCCAAGCACAGGTTCCTAGCAGTGACACAAGCCCACAGTGTGTAAAGCATTTACTTAGGTCCTTTTGAATTACCCCCATGGGACTTGGGGAACAAGCGGAACTGATGAAAACATGAAACTCAAGGCACCTGCTGTGATGAGAATAATAAAATGCTTTGTCTCCTACCCAGAAATTTCTACTTTTCTGCCACTACCTGTGAGATGGCCATAGGCTCATTTGTTGGCTTTCAAGTGGGGTCAAATCACAGATGATCCACATTTCTTTATAGGGTTGACCCCTAAGGCCCCAAATAGAAAAGTAACTCCCCTCCAGAGCCAGAGACATTTTACAGCTGCCAGTATATTATCCCAACTCCTTCATTTTTATAGAGATCCAGAGAGGCTAAGTAATTTTTCCAAGATTACACAGCTTATTACTGTGGAGAAACAGAACAGTGTCCTACAGAGGATAGACTTTGGAATCATTTCAGGCCATGTATTGTTACTTAATAGCTTCTGCTCATTTTTTTAAACCTCTCTGAGCTCTGTCTTACTCATCTGTAAAATATGGTCATAGATCTATGTCAGAGTGTTGCTGAGAGAATAGAATCAGACGAGATAATGTAGGAAGCTGCCTAGTGAGACAGTCTGGGGGTCTAGGTCTTCTTTCTTTCCTTTGCAGGTATAAAAATAAGTTTGGTTCTGCTGAGGTCATCTGAGAGTTCTGGATCTTTCTTTTCTGTTGAACCTTGAAGAGTTACAAAGCCTCCTTTGTCTTTGATTCTGGCTGGTCCATTCTACAGTCTCCCATTCATTCCTCATGCATAGCAGCAGAAGGGACACTGATCAGCACATCAAAGGGGAAGTTGCTTGAAATAGATTCAGGGGTTGGGGAGAAGACCCAGGGTTTTTTCCTGCAAATGGTCCAAGTCAGACTAACTTCTGGCTGAATCTATTTCCCTCAGCTTCTGTGACTCTGAGTCATTTAATGTCTATCTGCATATGGTATAAATGGTATAAATGGGATTACATAGACTAATTTGCCTAACAGAAGTGTTAAATACATTAACTTCGAGCTTTGGTAATTCACAGTGTTTCACTGGTGAGGGGCGCAAGTAGAGTTCCAAGTGTGCCATCCATGCTACTTTCTTCCTGCCTTCTCTGAAAGGAGAAACAATTCTTGTTGTCTTGGAGGCTCATCCTACCATTTTTGCCTAGCAAGAGACTTGATCTCAATAAAATTTTAAAAGCTGCTTACTTTCCTCCAATGGTGGAATTCACTGTCAGTGTTCAAGGTTGGAATGAGGAGGTGCACACAACACAACACTGTGGTGTTCTTGAATTTCAAAGCCTCAAGCAAAGCCGTGGGTCCCCCAAACTTTCCAACTGTGGAATCAACTGTCATTTTCTGTGGAGTTAATACTCTAGAAGGTATAACTTCTGGTGGAATTTCTGCTGAAATTCTGAAAACAACCGGCCAGGTTAAAAAAAAAAAAAATAGATCATGGTTTCCGTGAAGGAATATGAACTTTCTTCTTCCTACCGTAGGAGGAATGATAACAAAAAAATGAAGTTTGACCAATTGTCCACTTACTCTCTTTCCTGGAGAAACCAGGGACAAGTGTCCTTGACTAGCACAGAAGTTTTAAGCTGTCCCAAGTTTAACATGGGATAATTGAGGAAATCCTGGAGACCCAATTCATGCTAGATCCTTGAAGTGAAAGAGAGAAGTTTGAAACTCAGTTCTACCCCTCCAGAAGCTTAGAATCCAGGTAATCAAAACATAAAACGAACATAATAAATCAACTAACTCTAAGTGGAAGTCTTTGCCAGCTGCCACTAATCCTCTCTGACTTTCCTTCAAGGAGGCTCTAAAAATGAGGGAGTGATCCCAGCTGACATAAGAGAAAAGGGTAGAGAATATCTTTTTCTCATTAAGGGTAAACCTATTTAGGTCACCTTTGGCTTTCAATGGGGTTACCTCCAGATAAATCCATTGAAGGTTGAAAATATGTCAAAAATTCATTTAATACACCTAACCTACCCAGCATCATAGTTTAGCCAAACATATCTTAAATGTGCTTAGACCATTTACAGTAGCTTACAGTTGGGCCAAATCTAATGCAAAGTTTATTTTATAATAAGGGGTTGTATATTTCATGCCATTTCTTGAATACTGTACCAAGAATGAAGAATAATATTTATATGGGTGTGAAAGTGTTATCAGTGTATCAGTGGTTTGCTCTTGTAATCACGTGTCTGACTGAGAGGCACACTCATTACCACTGCCCAGCATCATGAGAAGGATGGTACCATGTTTTGCTAGCCCAAGAAAATATCAGAATTCAAAATCCGAAGTGTGATTTCTACTGAATGCATATTACTTCTATACCATCATAAAGTCAAAAATTTGTAACTTGAACCATTATAAATTAGGGACTGTCTGTATAGTATTTAATTAAGCAGTTTTTACAGCAACATACTCCATGTAGCCCCTAAGAAGGTGCCAGAGGAAGTTTGCGTATTTAAATTGAATGCAACTGAGTTACAACAATCACACCTTTGTAGCTTATTTAAATGGAAGAAGTATATACTCTTTGTTTTCTATAAATGTGATTTTAAATATTTCTCAAGATAAATTTTCAGCATCAGTCTGCTCATAGAATGGAGGAATTGAACACAAGTATGAGCTAAATTACATTAATTTCCCCGTCCCCTTAAACCATAGGTGAAGGATTCTGATTTTTGCGTAGGCTGCCTCCACCCCTGTAAGCATCTGGCATTTTTACCCTCCTCCTTTTTTCTGTGATTTTTCCTTTCATGAGCCACGGCAACAGCACCAATGTTCCCCAAGAAGAGAAAATGCTCTGTCATTTTAAAAGTTGCCAGTGAAGGTTGTGGCTTCAGGCCTTAGACTGGACAAATTCCAAAAGGTTTAGTTAGTCAGGACGTATTTAGGGGTAAATAACTGAAATTGGTGAAGCTTCTTTGAGTTGCCTACAGACACCACTGTCTTCCTTATAGACAGCCATGACACTCAACAAAGTTTCTTTAGGCTTTTCTTTCTTGCCCATAAAATCACCTACAGCAAAACCTGCAAAATGAAAGTCCACAAACTAAAAACCTTCTGCAGATGGGTTGTGTTTGGTTCCCATACAGGGTCTTAAAAGAATTGAGTTAACTTTGAATATTTACAGATCTAAGGATAACACTTAAAATCAGAATGGAAAACTTCCTTAAAATAAAGTAAAATCAAGCTATTGTGACCCTGGGCTCACCTTCCTTCAGGGTGGCTAGTGGCAGATGCTGAATGTGGCAATCATCCCCTGTTTGTGAGGTGCATACCTTCCTCATTGTCACAGATCCTTCCAGTCCCCAGGGTTCCCACAGCAAAGTTGAGTGTTGATTTTCATTTGTGATGTTGAGTTGTTGTCTTCTGAGTGTAAAGTTCAGAGGAAAGCAAGATGTTCTTTTATCACCACTTCCACCAAATGACAAAACAGAAGATACATGGCCAACATATATTTAACTAATGCTTCCAAGGTGTCAGTGATTAATCTAAGTACATGGGAGACAACAGAGAATATAGAAGAAATATGCATATGGAATTTATACTCAAGTGGGGATTTATAGGCAATAAACTATATTTATAGACAGTGAAAAATAAATATGATATTTTGAAGGAACAAGGCTTTTTTTTTAATATTTATTTATTCATTTTAGAGAGAGAGAGAGACAACATGAGCAAGGGGAGGGGCAGAGGGAAAGAGATAGAGAAGATTCCCTGCTCATTGAAGATCCCAACTTGGGGCTCTGTCTCAAGACCCTGAGATCATGACCTGAGCCAAAATCAAGAGTTGGATGCTTAAACAACTGAGCTACCCAGACACCCCCAAAGAATATTATAAAAGAGGTAAAACAGAATAATGCAGAGTGAATAAAAAGGGAAAAGTGGAGGGCATGATTATCAGACAAGGAGGTAGGGGACAAAGAGATCAAGAAGCAACTTGCAAGGACAGAGTTTTGATTACATTCTAAGTGCTGTGAGCAGCTGCTGTGGAGTTTTAAGCAGGAGCAAACAGATCTGACTTGTTCTTTGAAAGATCAATGTAGCTGCTATGAGCAAAATGACTCTCAGGGGAAGAACCAGTGATTACATAGGCCAGGGAGACATGGCAGCAATTTGTGCTAGTCTTATAGAATGGCAGAAGGTGAGACATGGTCAGATTGAGGGTATGTTTTGAAGGTCGTGGCAACAAAGCTTAGTGCTGGATTGAATTTGGGATGTACAAGAAAGAGAAAGATCAAAATTAATTATGGGGCCTGAACAACTGGATGGGAGAGATGGGGAATGCTGAAATGGGATTGGAGGTAGGGCTGGATGGGGCAAGAAAAGCAGATTTGGTGAACAGTGGAAACATTGTCACTGTTTCAGCTATAGTGGGACAAAGACCATTATGATGCACCAAAGTGTAGATGTTGAGTAGGCAGTAGGAAATGGAAGAATGGAATCTAAGAAGAGGTTTGGTCTGGGGGAATTTAGTTCCTGGGATTGAGTGAGATTACCTAGGATAGGACGTAAATAAAGAAGAGAGAAAAGGGGGGAGGTGGAGAAAATATTCTTGGGTCATCCCAACACTTAAATTAGAAGAGGATGAAGATGCATGAAAGGTGGTTGAGAAGAAAGGTATGCTAGGATAGAAGGAAAATGAGTTGAGAACCATTTTACTGAGACCTATGTAAGAGAATGTTTCAAAAAGAGAATGTTTCAGATCAACTCAGTCATATGCTACAAAGAAGTTAAATAAAGGTGACTGAAAATTAATCATAGTCTTTGGCAAGATGTAGTTTTCGGTGAAGTGATTAGAGCCATTTCTGTGAAATGGGGAGTAGAAAAGCCTAGAAGTGGTGTAAGAAGGTAATGTTAGGAGACAATATTGAAGATGAGTATTAACTATTATTTTGGAGGGTTTTGATGTTAAGAACAGCCAAGAAATGTAGTTGTATCTGGAGGGTGACTTGGAGTTCCAGAAGCACATCAGTGTGCTGATTGAATTGGTCCTTTAGAGAGGAAATATATATTGTAAAAGTGCAGACCCATAGAAAGTAAGATGGGATGAAGCTGGGGTAAGTGAAGGGTTTGGGTTGAAATCAGAGCTTACTTCTTCCATTTACTAAGATGAAAAAATAAATGGTTTGGATGCTGGTAGTTTAATAGGTTGTGGTCCCATGAAAATGATGTAACTTTCATCTCTGTGTAGCTCTTTTCTTTATGGAGATGATCAGCTGACAGTCATGATTATTCTTTAGAGTTGTGAATAGAAAATAAAAGTGTGAAATAGCCATCTTGCAGAGTGGGAGAATAAATTCAATAGAGAAATGCAGTGACATCACCTAGCAGTATTGAGTGACAATTTGAAATATGTGATCATAGGCAGGAGGTGATTTCTGCCAGTAGAGCTGTTATGAATTCAGTCCATTAACATTCAATAATCCAAGTATAGGAGTGAAATGAGTCAGACTAGGACTAGGACTCTGTCCTTAACAGACAAGCACAGCAGAGGGAAGGAGGGGCAGGGGAAGTGAAAGTTCGTGATAAGACATTTATAGTGCTGAGACCTGGAATCTAAGCTAGATTATGGACATGTGGGGAACAATCAATCACCAAATACCTTACCTTATATGGCTGTGAACCTATGCCCTGTCTTAACCCAAATAAAAGACCCACTCAACGCCCTCCCAGGTGCGACTTCCCCAACTTTCCTCTCCTGAGTGGAACCTCTCCAGAGGGCGCCTTTGTCATGTGTATCTCTCCTGTAAAACCTTACATTTGTGTGTTAACTTGACTAGTCTACAGTACCTGTTTGGTGAACACTAGTTTGAGGGTCATTTTTAGGTGGGATTAACATATAAGTCAGTAGACTTTGAGTAAGGCAGATTACTCTCATGTCAACTTTTACCTGAATTTCTAGGCTGCCTGCCTTCCCCTACAGATTTTAGAGTTTCAGATTTGCAATGATCTCAACTGAATAACCCAATTCCTTAAAATAACTCTAGATACATAGAGATAGAGAGATCTTAAATTGGTTATTCTTTGGAAAACCCTGACTAATAGAACCGTCTTTAATTCCAAATGTGAATCATAACAGGTCATTCCCTGCCTAAAACTCTCCAATTACTCTCTAAGGCATTGAGAATAAAATTTGAAATCTTGCTTGTGATCTAGAATGCCCTACATATGATTTAGAAGGCCCTTGCCTCAAAAGGGGGATTTCATTTCATGTCACATTTTCTCTCGCTATATTCTCATCATGGTGCCCTTTTTCCTGTTCCTTGAGCACAACAGACATTTTCTGCCATAGAATATTTGTGCTTGTTTCTCAGTTTAGTGTGTGGTCAAGCATGTGGGTTCTGGAGTCAGACTACTTGGGATCAAATCAGAGCTCTGTTGTTTATTAGCTCTATGATCTTGATGGTTCACCTACCCACTCTGTGCCTCAGTTTTCTATCTGTAAAGAGAGAATAATGGTAGGAACTGCCTCATAGTAGTGCTGCCGCATTAAATGAATTAATACAAATAACTCAGTGCTTGGACCATACAAGATGCTCAATACATATAGGGTACCCTGAGGCTGTATATGCACTTACCTCACTTTCTTCCAATGGCTTTCTTCAATTCATTCAAACCTAAGCTGAAACACCACTGCCTCCAGAAAGCTATCTCTACTATTGTGGGGCAGGTATCAGTTGCCCAAGTGTTCCATGAGCCCTCTGTGGTTCTGGGGGGAGGAATTGGTGATTAATCTGAGCCAGTATTGATCATCTCAATTCCTTTGCAAGAGATGGGTTTAAGCATGGTCATGTGATGCTATCCAGCCTCATGAAAGCTAGTGTTTGGGACATTTCCTTTAACAAAACAAAACAAAAAACCTTATTTATTTATTTATTTATTTATTTATTGAGAGAGAGAAAGCATACTCATGGCAGTGGTGGAGGAGGTGGAGAGCAGAGGGGCAGAGGGAGAATCTCAAGCAGGCTCCAAGTGTAGTGGAGTCTATGCAGGACTCAATCTTAAGACTCTGAGATCATGACCTGAGCAGAAATCAAGAGTCAGATGCTTAACCAAACTGTGCCACTTGGGCATCCCCCACTTTAATTAATTATTATTATTATTATTATTATTTTAGCATAAGATACATTTCCTTTGTCCTCACAAAGGAAACAAGAAAGCCCATGTCTTCACATTTTATCATGTAGTACCCTACACGTTTTATTGTGTAGTAAACATATATGTATATGTTTACTGTTCCTATACCTTAACCTACTTTAATTGGGAATTTCATTTTGTATGATTCTTAGTGATACCCTTCCAATGATCACCCTAACTATAATGGCCAAGTACCTACCCCTACCCCCAGTTATTTTATTTTTTCTTCCTTATTTGCAATTATCTGTTATTATTACATGTATTTATTAAATGGTTTTAGTCTACCTTCCCAATACTGAAATGAAACTCCCCAAAAGCAGTGATCAGCCTGCTTCAGACACCTGAGATGCCCGAGAGCCTAGGCCTAGGAGATTCATAGGATGAATAGGATGAATCATTCATAGGATGAATCCATACACGTACACCTGGTACATGTATGAATGCATGTTGTTAAATTTCAAAGAGGAAACGAAAGGAAGTAAGAACCAGAGGTCTAGGCTTCTTTCCATACATGCCCATGTTGCTCAACATCTCGCTGACACTGGGTAAGTTTCTTACCTTCTTAGTACTCAAGTACCTCGTATTTATTAAAACCTGTCCACACAAGGCTGTAATGAGGTTTGGTTGAAAGGGCACATGTGAGAGCTTTATAAATGGAAAAACAAGGCACAAATGTGAGGGAGGATTACTTCTCCTTTATGAATAACACATGATTTTTATCTGAAATTACTTAGCGTTATTATTGTTTAAGGTCATAAAAGAATAATTCTCAAGAAAAACACTGAACTTTAACTTACCAAATAAGTAATTGACATGAAGTCAAAATGCTATACCAGCATAGTATGGTAAGGCTTCCTTTTCTGGAGTATTAAATTTAGGTTTCCTCACTTTTCTGGAGACTAAAGAGATTTTTCTCCCAGAGTATTCTGTAAGAAATTTTAAATTCTTAACAACAACAATAACAATAAGAAAGTCATTGCCAAAGTTAGTAATAGATCAAAGGAAAAACAAACAAAGGTACTCTCATTTCTATTCCCTGGACAACAGGATTTTTTTTTTTTTTTTTTAATATCCTATCTCAAGCTCTTTACCATATTTTCTATTCTTAAAAATTCAAATCCAGTCTTCACCAGGATAATAGGGCAGGGAGAGCAGAGCATTTCTCTTAACATCTGCATTTATTTACCAAAAACACTGATCAAACTCACCCACACAATGCCAATGGCATATTTACTTTTGCCTATGTCCCAGGGGATGATATTCTTCTTGATCAAGTAGATTGACATTTAAGCCTTCAACAGTATAGGTTCAAGAGGGAGAAAAGTATATCCCCATGTGTAGCTAATAACTGAATCAATTAGAACTACTTAAGAACAGGCCCTAATGTGGTCCGTGGTTCCAAATATCTTAATTGGAGTGGTGTCCCAGGGAGGCAGCCCTTCCTTCTATGAGGCTATCATTTGTAATAGGGCGCATTAAATGACAGGCTTAAGAAGAAAAAATTTCCTGTTTTACATAATATATTTATTAAAATTTAAATATTTCATGAATACCAAAGGGCAAGTGCAGAATATGTTTGCTCTGGAACGTAGTTGTAATCAGTGAAGTTCACATGAAGGCACACGCACTTTGTTTATGCAAGAGATCATCAGAAACTTATTCAGAGTTCGTGAATTCATACTTCAGAATGAAGGAGTTCTTCCTAGTGGTAAGCACCAGCAGCAGCTTTAGAATCTGTTCCTTTAATTCTCCCGTGAGACTGTGAGGGAATTGTGTTTAGACGTTCTGTCTCTGTGGCCTTTGGTGGAAATGTGATCAAAATTTAGAGCAAGCGCCAGACTTACAGACCACCCCACCCCCTTCTCTTAGAGATTTCAGATTAAACTCTGGAAAAACACAGGCAAAAAGAAAATGGAAAAAAAAAATCACCTCATTTTTAGGTATGTTTGTTCCCACATGAGCTCTCTGAGAAGAAAGTCCCTGGCCTCCACCTTCCCCTAGGGCTTGCATCTACATGCTGTTATCCTCTCACGCCCTCTAGAATAAGGAAAGGGGGTGAGAAGGAGCTGGCAATGCTCCAAGATGGACCCTCACGCCTGCATGTGTGACCAGTTAACGCGCCCCGATTCTGACTACTGGTAAACCCTGCTTAATTCGTCCGCCAGCCTTTGAGCCATTTGATGACAAACTTCTCCTTTATGGCGGGTAGAAGAATAGGGAAGAGAGACAGGAAGAAAGAAGCAGTTTTCTCTGTTCTATAGATTCTCTACTTCGACTGTGTATGTGAGGTAAAGCTCACAGGGGTCTCGTGTTTTTCTGACTTTCACAGCTGGAAAGAGGCAGAGTCAGATTCTGAAGTCAAGTCTGCTGGATTCTAAGTGACTCACAATGGCCCTGCTCGCCCTTTCCCCCTGCCCTATGCTATTTCCCCAAATTACCCTTTATTTGGTTTCCTAATGTACAGCAATTGAAGACCAAAAAATAACAGGTGGTAAAAGCATTGCTACGGACATGCACACAGACAGTTGCAAAGAGACGGAAATGTCATACAGTCATGTGAATGACTTACAGCTACCAAGGGAATTAAATTTTTTGTGAACATATAAAAGAATTACACTGTCTGCTGTTCCCTCCACACCCACACCCACACATCACTATTTTGCATTTAATATAGGGAGAAATTACTCCAATTCCTCCACAGCATGTAGGGTCATTCATCCTCCTGACAACTCAAAATTGTATTGATCACCAACAATATATTGGTCCCTAAGAGGAATACTCACTGCAGTTTATTTTAAAAGGCAGGGAAGATTATAATGAAGAGATTCCATAAGCATATTTCATGACATTCCGGTCCCTCGGCAATGAATTGCTGAAAATCAGAGGGATTTATGGGCAGATAGAGATTTAAACTACTGCATTTTATGGAAGCCTTTGGATGATTCACACTGCATATTAGAATGCAAAATAATAAATATAATCATAAATAAGCCTCTTTACTTTTTTGCCCTGTTTAACTCAGCATTGCCCAAACTTAATTTGACCTTAAAAATCCTTTTAGCACATTTGTAATACAAGTCACAGAACTGGATCTCCAGAGAATGCCCTATGAAAAACAGGTATAATACATTTCGGAAATATTAACCTCAGAATGTTAAGGTTTTCTCTTCTTAAAATCTTTCAAAAAGAAAAGTTCTGGTGCTCATAGGGTTAACTTCAGGTACCAGAGCATTCCCAAGATGGCCCACCTCATGCACTGAAGAAATGGAGATTTTTTTCTATCGTGCTACAGTATTCTCAGAGAAATTCAAACGTTTTTAGGATGAAATGGTTGTTTTAGGTCTCTTGAATGGATTTGTTTTCTAGTAATCCTCTTCCCTAGTAAAAGGTTTCAGAAAATTCTAGTGCATTTCTTACTATGATAACCAAATCTGATCAATGCCTAAGATACCATTGATTTTTTCCAGTAATTGACCTTGAGCCTCATAAAATTGACCTTGGGTTATTGAAAATCTGCTTCTTCAGAGAAGATAGTTTTCCCCTGAAATCTTTTTTTTTTTCTTTTTTTTCTTTTTTTAAGTGAGTCAGTAACAGAAAAAGGTGCCTATCTTCTCAGGATAGTTTAAAATAAGACCTACACCTAACACTTGTCATGTCATGTCACCATCTATGTCAGGAGAAAAGTAGACAAAGGGGGAAAAATACAATAAACAACAGGACTCAGTACTTTCAGGCCTTTATGTTTTTTCATTATTTCCCAAATAAAATAGTTACAAGGACCATCTTTATTCTAGAAGTCTGTCTCTTCCTCTCATTTTCAAAATATTTATGTTTAGCCTCAGTGCTGGACCTGCCCATCAGACATAAAAGGACTGACTGGCCTGATGGGGTGATTATCATACCCCACCTCCACCCCCAAAAAAAGAAAGAAAGAAAGAAAAAGAAAAAGGTAGAAAGAACATTTTGTCCAAATGGCAGTGAACCTCAAGAAGAAAATAAATTGACACTATTCTCTGCATTTTAAGTGAGTGCCCGCCTCAGGAAATGTAATTGACCAACCCCAAGTCAGCAAAGGACAGAAACCTTTTGGTGAGATGCAGTCAGCTCTTTCTGCTATGAAGAGAGGCAGTGAAGCATTTGAAACTGCTGAGTGACAACACAGAGAATACTGGAATCTTTTTTTTTCCCTTTCTTTCTTATTTTTCCCTCTCTCTCTCTACAGCAAATCAACAGACTATGCTCTCTTCTACATTTGTTTGCTGAGCAGCACTTTTTGTATGAAAGGCAGATGAACAAGTCAATGAATGCCCTGTAGCTACTTGCCAGCAACTCAAACTAAGCGGAAGTCACATAGTCAAGGTACCAGGAGCCCTTATCACTCAAACACGAAGGGTTTTCAAACTGCAGTCATTGTTTTAGGTCTGATGGCAGAAGGTCCCAATGATTCTTCACTGTTCCCAGGTGGCGATAGTCCCCCGAACACACCTGTGAAAGAACTTCCAAATCCTTGTGCTTGGAATTTTTATTTTCCAGGGCACTGTAGCCTGGTGGAGGGTCCTACCTGGGCCTCAGGAAAGGAGATGTCATTGCTCAGGGATCAGAGGAATAGCCTATCAGAAATTTGCCATGTCCTTGATGCCGCCTTGTCCCGTCTGGGGACTGAATTCTCTTATTTTTCCGTGCCCTATTTTAGACAAAATTTCTAGGACATCCTCGCCCTTTCTCTGACACCCCCCACCACCCTGTACTTCTAAAATTGTCACTGGTCTGTTACCTAGGGATTCTTTGATTCTCCATACCTTGTCCAGATCTGGGAAAGATCTGACATACCATATGGTTAGATTTGATGTCCTTCCCTATGGGCTGCAATTCTGTGTTTATGATTTGCCAACATCCAGTGGAACTCCTCCTCTTTCCAGCATGCCATCGAACTGATGCTGTAGAATGTTCCCTTATCCTGTAGGGAGCCAGTGCAGAGAGCAGGCAGAGGGTGGCAGACAGACCAGTAATGGGATTGGGTACTAAGAATGGAGACCCAATCATGGTACAGGAACACCTCGGGTTCCATGTTCACATATGAAATCCTGGCATGAGGGATTGAGACCAAGCCAAAGCAAATTGGTAGAGGTTAGGGATAAGCTCAGTGAGTTCTGGGGGTCTACATAGAACATTCCTGCATTACCTGGCTTTCTTGGTCAGTTAAAATCACACTTAGACAATGCACTGGTTTAAAGAAACAATGCCCAGAATATACATATTAAAATAAATTCTTAAAAAATAAGGATGGCATTCTGGGAAGTCATTTTGGAATAAGAAGATGATAGAGCACAAGAAGTTAATACCCTTAAGGACTAAGAATAAAGAATAAATCAGAACATATCTCTCTTCTCCAAGACCTCAAAGTCTAAGTGAAATGTCAGCATGCATACAAGTTGTTACAATGCCATGGGATAAATGCTGTACCAGCTCTGTGATGGCCTTAAGGGCTGACCACCTCACAGCTATCACAGCTGTGAAAACTAGCAGCATGTCAGCCACCGCAGGGAGCAGAACAGATCTGAAGCTCACCCAAAAATCCCATCCCCAGGGAACTATCAATATTTGACATCTCATTTCCACTCTCAGGGTATGTCTTTATTTGTTCTGTGCAAACAGTTGTTTTCCTTAGGACCTTCATTAGAAATAATCAGTGGGGATTTTACATTATGGGCAGCTAAGGCAGCTATACCAGAGGTGGCTGAGGACAGGTAGAGCAAAGAACTTAAAAGGAAAAACTTGCAGCTATGGAATGAAGATATTGGTCAATGATAGGCCTTCACATGGCTTTAAACTATTTAAGCAGATGTTTTTAGGAAGTTCCATAGAAAAACAAGAATGATAAAAAATGATAATAAATCAAATACTTAATATTTATTTGCTTTTGCAAAGTCGTGTTTAAATATTTTACATGTGGAGCGCCTGGGTGGCTCAGTTGGTTAAGCGTCTGCCTTTGGCTCAGGTCAGATCCTGGAATCTTGGAATTGAGTCCCATATCAGGCTCCTTGCTTTGCGGGGAGTCTGCTTTTCCCTCTGCCTCTGCCCCTTCCCCCCTACTTGTGTTCTCTCATTCTCTCTCTCTCTCTTTCTCAAATAAATAAAGCCTTTAAAAAAAAAAAAAAAAACCTGCCAGTTATTTAAAAAATAAATAAATATTTTATATGCATTTCATCTCCATAAGAATGCTGAAAGCTACCTTTACCTAAGTACCCAAGAGGAAATAGAGGTGTGCAAGAACTATGTAATTAGCCCACTGCAAATCAAGGTCTGTTTGAGACCCCATGTTCCTGACATCTCTGTGTCTACCACATTTAGAACTTCCCAAATAAATGTAGAATCTGCCCTCATCCGTGGCATCGATAGTTCCAGTTCTCATGGCCCCATTTCCCAGACAGGACTGTTTAAGGTGGCTGCAGGCACTTGCCTTATTTCATAAAAAATCTTGCTCCCTTCATCTGGTTTTTCCTCAAATTGGTAATAACTCTTCTACCAACCCAATGTAATCAAGACTTTTTAAAAGTAGATCTTTGCATTCCTCATGTCCATGAATTAGCTCTCCTGGTGTGCAAAAATAAACCTTGAGGATTTGAGGGAAAGGAGACATTCACCCTGTGTAAGAGGTTTTCTGCAGGACTTTGTTGAAAGGAGAGGCATGGAAATCTTAATTCAGGTGAAGTTTCCAGGCAAGCTATGCAGAGGATAGCTAAGTCTTTGAGATTTCCATTTCTGGATCAGAAAACAATTCAAGTCAGCTATTGAGACTATCAACCTAAAATGGATTTCAGAGACCTAATTTGATTTTAAAATATCAGACTCTGGAAACCAATTTATGAAAGAGAATTGGTGTGAATAACAAGCTCTAATCTCATAAGCATGTGGATAAGGTGTTCCTTCATCTGGCCCTTCTCACTGTTTTATATTAAAGTCTGTTGAGAAATGCCTGTCTATGCATTCATGCAGACAGATTTCACCTTGCTCTGCTAAGAATTATCTTGGATCTTATATAAATCTCTTCTTTATGAGAGTTCGGTCCTCTTACAGCTTAACATGATAATTTGGGCCACCTAAGGTACTGTGGGAAGGGCAAAACATGAATAGAACAATGTTAATATGTGGCCAACTCCTTCACGTAGAAGAATTTGGAAGGGATTCATGGAAATTTATAGGCCTTGTTGACCTTCATGAACAGGACAGGGAGTCTGTGTCAGGGCTGCTCACCATGCAGGACCCTGGGGTTCCATAAAGGTCAAACATCTTGGGCATTTTGTGTATTGAGTGAAAACCTTGCAAATGTTGTGTCTCTGCTATTCCACACTCATGATGTGATGACATTTATGGGACCACCTTTGAAGTGTCAGCAGTGGTTGTGAGAAGGAAACCTTTCTCCTCTTTCTTGCAACTTTAACTTCTGAACTTATTCCTGACTCCCCTCTCTCCTGCTCCTTATTTCCTGTTCCAGAGATGATCACTTGTTTCTCAAAGCAACTGCAACATCTCTGTCTCTCCAAGTTTACAACACCTTCCTTGCCATGCTCATGCTAGTCTTGAGTGTTTTCTTTCCAGGAATAGTATTCATACTTTGTGTTTCAGCACAAAGAACACTTTCCCACTCCTGGAGCCTCTTGATCTGCTTAGTGTGAATGAGCTATCTTTTTCACTCTTGGAATGCTTCCTTCTATAATGAGTATGTGTTTGTGGTTTTAAGACTTCTTAATTCTACCCTGTTGAGTGAAGCCCCTTCTTTTTCTTCTTCAGGGGGAACCTGAAGCTGTCTTCCAGGAGGAAGACATGTCTGCCCCTCAATCCACATGGGATGGACTCTGGAGGTGGCTTCTCGACAGTAGAGTGAAGCTACCTCATCTTCTAGGTATTAGCTGGGGTTCTCCAAAGAAATAGAGCCAATAGGATATAGATGAAGAGATTAATTATTGGAATTGGCTCACATGATTATGGATGCCCCAAATACCCACATTCTGTTCCCTGAAAGCTGAGAGGGTTAAAAGGTCTGAAATGTTAGGGTAATTGAATGGGGAGAATATCATCAAACTGTGGATATAGGAATAGGTGTTAGATACTAGAGTGAGGGGGCACAAACAGTATACGGTTCTGATCAGTCACTTTAGTTTGAGCTCCCAAGAGTCAACATAAGAATTAATGGAAAGAAACTTTCTAATTTGCTGGATAGAATTGTCAGCATTCAATTTTCCTTGCATATGGGAGCTGTGGTCCAACTAATGGGATTGACTGATGCCAAAGGAACTGGGGTGTTATTTTTCTATGCACAATCAGCATATTTCTGAAGCAGTCCTACCACCAGATTATGTCCTGCTTAGGCCAGCAGTAAAATTTATGTTGCATAATTAGGGCAGGCAAGGCTGCCAGGAAATTGGGTGAGATATAAAGACAAACTTGCTAGTGCTGAAAGTTAAGAGACGGGAAAGTGAAGGTGATTCAGAGGTATTTTCACCTGTTCTGCTGTATTGATGTTGATAATGGCTTTTCATTTCACCAGTTCTTTATGGGCTCTTGTGTGGCAGGAGTAACTGGTGCATGAGGTTGAAACTTACATAAGATGAGCCACATCGGTTACACACAAACCTCTCTATCCTCACTAGGCTAAACTAACTGAAACAAACATAGCCATGTATCTATAAGAGAGTTTCCATAAATGGAAAATGTTGGTGTTACTTACTTCACGAGGCCATTAGGAATCCCAAAAAGCAACACCATGAAGGTCCTTAGTACAGGCCGTAGCATGTAAGAAATGCCCAGGAAATACTGGTTCTTTTGTTGTTCTACATTTGTAAAATAAAGTTGGACTCACAGACCTCAGAAGTCCTCACCATCCTAATACCCTAAGGCCGTGAATTCCAAGATTTTTGCCACTGGTCACATGTGGCAGTGATTCCATTTCAATTTTCAAATAATCAAAATGAAATAAAATGAAAAATTTACTTTCTCATTTGCATTAACTACATTTCCTGTGTTCAAAAAATCATGTGGCTAATAGTCCCGGTGTCAGAGAGAGAACACATTGAACATTTTCATCATTGCAGGAAGCTCTGTTGGGCAGCATTGACTGATTTTGATGCTTTACATTGGGACTCATTCTTTAGAATTTAGACCCAACAAGTCATTGGGTCAGATATAAGTTAGAAGAAAAAAACATATACCTTGGTCCCAATTGAGGTGAAACTCCCAGCAGATCATTTGTTTCCTTATATATTCATGCTTCAGAGACAAAGCTAATCTTCATCTCATGCATATCTGAGAGTATTAATTAATTCAAGCTTTTTTCAAGTGGTAGTTATACAGTATGGCAAATGAAAAGCCTGGAAAGAATCTTGGGATGCAAAATTCCAAAGAGCAGTTGGAGTTTATGTGCCATCCCTCCATTTTGCGAGAAATGCCTCAGAAGGGTTGCGCTCTTACCCTGCAAGCCCCCGTGCTCTGTTAGGCCTGGTGTTTGGTCTTTCACATACATTATCTCATCTAAAATTTAACTGTCCTTCAGAAGAGCCAGATGGTTAAGCTCTAGAGGAGATAATGTGTGTGAATGATAGAGCACCAAATAAATTAAGAGGAAAACAGAGAGGGAGGCAAACTATAAGAGACTCTTAACTATAGGGAACAAACTGAGGGTTGCTGGAAGGGAGGGGATGGGTAACTGAGGGATGGGCATGAAGGAGGGCACTTGAAGTAATGAGCACTGGGTGTTGCGTGCAATTGACGAATTGCTGAATTCTACCTTGGAAACTAATAACACACTATATGTTAATTACATTGAATTTAAATAGAAAATTAAAGGGTGCCTGGATGGCTCAGTGGGTTAAGCCGCTGCCTTCGGCTCAGGTCATGATCTCAGAGTCCTGGGATCGAGTCCCGCATCAGGCTCTCTACTCAGCAGGGAGCCTGCTTCCTCCTCTCTCTCTCTCTCTCCCTGCCTGCCTCTCTGCCTACTTGTGATCTCTCTCTGTCGAATAAATAAATAAATAAATAATCTTTTAAAAAAATAGAAAATTAAAAAATATATAATATAATGTATATCAACTATACTTCAGTTAAAAAAGTCATCTTAAAAAAAAAGGAGGGATCAGTGTTCCAGTTTTTACAGACTGGAAAGCTGGAGATCAGAAAAGAAACTTGTTTGAATCATACTGCTAGTTGATAGGTAAGATTGGGATTCAAATCCAGGGCTTTTTCTCCCAAAATCTGTACTATTACCATTGCAAAAAGCTATGCGAAAAGCCAGAGTATGTCAAACTCTGTGTGACTTAGACAAGTATCAAGCAAGCACAATGAAGAGGGGCATTGTTGGAGGCTTCGTGTCCGAGAAAGTACTTGATTATGGTGACAATACAAAGGGAAGGATGGGAGAGGACATTTCAGGAGAAGACAAGGGCATACAGAGAAAAGTTAATGAGTGAGTTTTCAATTTAATGTGACAGAAGGAACCAGTTTGTTCTCTTTTCCCTCTTGGGACTCTGCTTGGGACATGAGGCTAGTGGCTTGGCATCAGCTGTCTCAGGGCCTTGGCACACCTAACTGGTCAAGATGAATTTCTTGATACAATTCTCATTAGTGTCCTGGATAATGATATCTCATAGCTGTTGGTTTATTTCACTGGGGCATTTCTTTCTCCATTTTATCCATCCTTGGAAATCATCCAGGACTTTGTTGTGGTCAGTATGTCTCATAGCTCTGTAGGCAAGCAGAGAAGATTGAGATGTAGTCAGATTCCCCCCCCCCTTTTTTTTAATCCTTAATTAAACCACTAAAGTCCCTATGTTTCCCTTAGCAGTTAAAGCCAGTGAAGAGGGATCTGTCCTCATCCTCTAGAGGACTATCCCATTGAGTTCTCTGTTGTGACAGAAGTATCTTTTATATCTGTGCTATCCTACATGGTAGTCACTAGCCACATGTGGCTATTGAATATTTTAACTATATTGAATAATTTTTTAATAATATTTAATTTTAATTAACTTAAAATTTAAACAGCCACACATGGCTAGTGGCTACCATATTGGACAATATAGCTATAAGTGATCCAGGTTGTTGATTTGTTCTGCCTTCTACAGCTGTTTATAAAGTAATATTAATGCTAAGAGAAGTTTACCTTTACTTTTGGAAGTAATTCATTGGTTTCCTACACCTGAAAAAGACCTAAGGACACATACCAATTTTGAACTCTGCACTGTCACTAGTTTTGCTACTTGTAATGCTCTCTCTAGAGGCAATGACCTTGATGTTGCCAAATCCTATGATTACTTCTCTGCCTTTAACTTACTCAAACTCTACAATATTCTACAATGACAATTTCATTCTTCTGAGATCCATCATTCCATTGGATTTGGGGATACCATACTCTTCTGAATCTTTCCCTGTCTCCCTGACCTCTCTTTCTTGGTCTTCTCCAGTTTCTTTTCTCAGTTGTAATCTAGAGGCCTCTTCTTCAATAATCTCTCCCTAGGTGACCTAGCATTAAATAATATCTACATACCATCAATCTAATACTTATATCCTCAGCTCTGACCTCCTCCAAGAAGCATAGGCTCAGACTCATATACCTAAGCCTTCCTTGTGATATCCATTCAAATGTAGAATATGCCTCTAAAAATAAACAGATGTGAAACAGAGCTCTTGATTCTTCCCCAAGTACAACTCCTACCCATTCTAAAATTTCATCCATTCTGTTCTTTCCTATCTCAGTAAAGGGTTTTCCATCCTTCCAATTTCTTAATCCAAAACCTTAGAGTTATCCTTGATTACTCATCTTATATAATCTTCCATAAGCAATGCATCAGCAAACCCTCTTGAGTCTATATCCAAAACATTTTGCTAATAAAACCTCTTCTCTTCATTCCCCACAGTTATGGCCCCAATCTAAGCCACCACCATTTCTCTTTTCATTTTGCCATTTCTTTCCTGGCCTACTGAAATGATTTCCCAAGTGCTCAACTGCCCCATGGTTTCTATCTCTCTCTTTAAAAAAATCCAACTTCTTTTTCTGGAGCATGAAGCTCTGTATAATCTAGTTACCAGCTGCCTCTCTCCTACCTCACCTCGAGCAGGTTCCCGGTCTCTCTAGCCATACCCTCCTGCCTTCTGTTCGTTGGTCATACCGAATGTGTTTCTGACCATAAGCCTTAAACCAGTTGTTCCTCTGCCTACAACATTATACACCTTCATCATCTCAGCATGGAAGGTTCCTTTTTAATTATGGAAGTCTTAGAAGAAAAACAAAGTCCTTGGGGTAGGCATTAATGACCACTGAGCCTAAGGAGCACCTTGGTTTCTCTTGAACACCTCATTCTGTTTGAAGTGTATCGTGGTGTTCATCACCTGAGATATTTTGATCGTCTATTTGTTTAATGCCCTTCTTCTTCCATAAGCATGGAAGCCAAGTGAAAGCAAGTATCTTGTCTCGGTCACTGGCTGTATCCTCAAAGACTAACATAGTGCCAGACGAAGAGTGGGTTCTAAATATTTATTAAATGAGTGAATTAATGAGTCTTGCATATAGAAGGCACTTAACAAGTTTTTTAAAAACTTTCTGAACTATTACATCATTTAATTTTTAAAAACATCTTCAAGTAAACAGTGCTCCTAGGTACATCTTGAGGATGAAGTTCAGAGAAGCCTCATGATGCTCCCAAGGAAACAATTCCTGTTGTGAAGGAGGTGGCCATGGAGTTTCTACATTCAGTAGTAATCTAGAGCCGCACTCAGCATAAAAGGTGACACAGAGAGTGCCCCTTGGACATACGAGCTGAATGGAGTAATTCTATCAGTGAGAAGGTTGAGCCATGTCTTCTTCTTATCCTAGGTCACAGTACAGTATCTGTAATCAGTCACAAAAAATTTGATGGAAGAATACATCAATACATGAATTAATAAATGAATGACTTAATTTTCTTCCATCTTTAATACTCAATGTTTCTATATCATACATAGCAGGAATACTTGGTAGATTGGTTAACTAGTTGAATTACTATTGGAAGAATTTTTAAAAGATTTTATTTATTTATTTGAGAAAGTGAGAGAGAAGGAAAGAGAGAGCACAGAGAGAGAGGGAGAAACAGACTCCCTGATGAGCAGGGAGCCTGACGTGGGCCTGGACTGCTGGACCCTGAGATCATGATCTGAGTTGAAGGCTGATCCTTAACTTGTTGAGCCACCATTTTCCCCTGTTGGAGGAATTTTTAAAGAGAATATCACCATGGCTTTTGAGACATGTAGAGTATCAGGATTATAGATTTGGTATTCACTGATCTAACACATCCAGAACTACAGCAATGATGCCTGTGTATGAACTAAAAATGGGACTAATAGGAGGGAGTTCTGGGGAGATGGCAGTAAGAGACATAGCTTTATTGTTCATTTTTTATCCCTCTGAATGCCCATATGAAGCCAACCAAAAATTCAATAGCAAAGCCAAAAGTCGTGGACGTATGCCACAAAACTTAGTGACAAATATCTCCATAATACAAGCATTTGAGGGCACCCAGCAACAGCCAATGAGTAACATCAGCATCTGTGTTGACATCAGCAGAGAGAAGCAACAAGGTATCAGAGGGACCCAGAGACTACAATGTCCAACTAGCGGACAGATATTTGCTTTAAAAGGCTGTGAACCAATGTGAGAACAGCAGCTGAAGCTGTGTAGGATTCTCTCTATATTTATGCCTGAAGGGGCAATGGATAGTTTGGCTGCCATAAAAATTTAAGACGAAGCCACCAGTGCTCCCATCCAAGACAGGGCACCCTATGAGTAGAAACTACTAAGGGAAGATTCAGTGTTGAGCAGGTTAGAAATAGGAGGAGGGAAGGTGGAAGAATTCTAAATAAAGTGCAGGGGAATAAAAAATAAAACCACATGGTTTCAGAGAGGAGACTGCTGTATCTTTGAACTTGCTGTTTCTTTGAAACAAGACAAGAGAGGGAGCTCAGTGAAGCAATATCCTGAACCCCACCTTTCTAAAAGTTGAAGGAAGAATCAAATATTTATTCTCCCTGATTTTTATGAACTGTGCCACTAAACATACAAAAATACATGAAACATTTTCTCTTTATAAAAATATTCCTACTGGGACGCCTGGGTGGCGCAGTTGGTTGGACGACTGCCTTCGGCTCAGGGCGTGATCCTGGAGTCCCGGGATCGAGTCCCACATCAGGCTCCCAGCTCCATGGGGAGTCTGCTTCGCGGAGTCTGCTTTGCTCTCTGACCTTCTCCTCGCTCATGCTCTGTCTCACTGTCTCTCTCTCTCAAATAAATAAATAAAAAATCTTAAAAAAAAAAAATATTCCTACTAATAAATGAAAAGGAAATGCCAGAATTAGAATATCAACATTTTGCCATCCCCAATGAATGAATAGACCCTGGCATGAGTATCACCATTTGCTGATATCGTAAAAAGTGATGACTCCACATTTCCTGCCTCACAATGAAAGGGCATTATAACACCTCTAGTCTTGCTAAAGGGATTGATCATGAGACACATCAAACTTCTGGATTTAGCTGCTAATTCACAAGAAAGGCAGAAGACAAAAGTGTTGAACTGTCCTGGAGTATGTAATAGCAAAATCTAGACTGTGGGAAAATCTAGGAGCAAATTGACCCAGTGTTGTTTTGTTTTGTTTTGTTTTTAACCAGATATAAGGAAATGAAGAGGATGTAGGGAAAACCTACGGATTAAAATAGAAAAAGACTTAACACATTTTTAAACTGGAAGATTAAGCTATTCATGATAAGGATGCATACTTGGGTAATAGCAGTATAAAGAAGCGATTATATAAATTGGATTAGTGGTAATGTTTGGGTCAGGGTACATTAAGAGACTTTTGTGTATGCGGACGAAGTACTTTTTCTTGATCTGGGTTGTGGTTGGTGGGTTGTGTAAACCTTAAAATAACTATAGCTGATTAAGCAATGAATTTCATGAGGTAGATGTGTGAGTGTGTGTGTATGTGTGTGTACATATTGTATGTTTTAGTAAAAATCTTTAAAAATAGAGTAGTCAGTGTTTTAGGTTTTCCTGAGAAAGAGCGAGCTGTATAGGGACTACAGAGGGATCTTCAGGGACAGACCAGAGCAATTGGATTTTTTGGAATTGTGAACATTAGGGAGAGCCCACCGGCATGAGGGAAGACGGGGCCACAGGGAGGGCTCAAAGCACTGCTGTGTCTTCATTTCCTGTCTCCTCTGGGTCAGGAGGTGTGAGGATCAGGTCAATATTGTAAGACAGACAGTATGAGAGGGTTAAGCAAAGTTCTGCCTGAAAAGGACACGGGGGTGGGGGGTGGGGTTAATCACTGTGCTTTTCTAAACCCAAGTCAGCGGTATTCAAGACAGAAGCCTAAAGATGCTGATGAGCCGCTGAATCACTGTGAAAAGCTCCTTATCAGTATGCCTGGGGCTACCAGTAGGTCCCTGAGCTAAGCAATACCCCATGCATCTAGTGAAACCCTGTCCTGTAGAAATGCAAAACCCAGAGTCTTTGTGAGTGTAATTGTTTCTGTAAGATTGCAAAAGTCAGCTTCTGTCTCCTAAGGCATAAACAGGTCACAGAGAAGAAGATTCTTTCCGAGAACCTAATTGCTTGATATGCCAGTGCTGGGAAGAGGAAAAGGTGGGACAGCGAGTAAATGGGCCTTCTCTGAAGAAACTATCTATGACTAAACTGGCTAGGACCATCTTGCAAATAAGCACTGGCCCAGAATCAGAAGTAGTATTGATCAGTGTCATAAAATGGCACCACCATTCACCAAGTGGCCTCAACTCTATTCTCTCCATTCTGCCAAGACACCATAATCTCTTATGGGCTACTGGAAATCACCTCTTAACTGGTCTCCCTGATTTTGGTACCACCCCATTAAATCAGTTCTATTTGGTGTAGGTCTCCTGTGTAAAACCTCTCCACGACCGTTAATGACATTTAGGGGGGAAAAAAAATCCAAACACCATACCAGGGCCTAAAACTCAAACCATTCTTGATTGACTCCCTGAATTTATTTGCTATTTTTCTTCCCTCTCTCTACTCAGTAAAAATCGGTACCCTGTCTTACTTTTGTTCTGGAATATGGCAAGCTCACTCTTACCTTTAATTTTGGCTTTGCACTCTCTGTTTTCTTTACCTAGAATTGTGTGTCCCTACACCTTTGGGTACCTGATTCTTCAGAATGCCTCAGATAACCCAATTTAAGGAAGAATCCCCAGTCTTCTTACATATTGTCATTTTATTTTCACCGTACTTTTGACTATGGGAAATTACTTTGTTTACTTTGCTTATTTGCCTGTTCACTGTCTTGTATGTCTTCATCTTCTAGAAGTTAACCTCCATGCAAACACAGCTGTTTGTCTTGTTCCCCATATCCAGCCCTGTGCCTCCCATTGTAGATGCTCTGTGAATATTTGCAAATGCAAGAATGAAACAGATTACTCACTAATTTATGAGATTGCACAACCTGTTTTCTTCTTGATGCCATTCATTTGACAAGTTTATGTTTTAATCTATATAGTACTCCTTTTTTTTTTTTTTTTTTTTTTACAATGTATTTGGTTGTACGTGAACTACTTAACAATTCTCTGAACAGACCATTCTATCTCACACCTTCATGCATCCCTTGTCTTCCATCTCTAGGCCATGTCTTCCATGCATTTCCTTCACAACCTAGGAAACTTTTTCATCTTTTCAGTTCCTGTCCAGTCCTAAGCTCTGTGATATGGATTAACCATTTCTTCCCCGTGTATCATCTTACTTTTTGTTCTACTTTGGAACTTTGTGTATCATCATATTGTATGTTAATATATTTCACAATACTTAGTACTTATTTTTTCATACTTATTCCTTCTAAGCTGTAAGACTTTTGAGATTAAAGATGGGATATTACTCATCGATGTATCCCCCAGTAAGCACATCATGTAGGCATATGATAAGGACTCACTGATTCACTCAAAAAACATTTGCTTAGTACCACTATATGAGGGATGGTGTAAAGTTCTACAGAAAGAACAATGAACATGAGAAAATTCCCACACTCAGGAAGTTTGTATTTTAGTGTAAATATAAGAAAATGTGTGAATAAACATATTCTAATACTAGATATGAGCTAAGTTGGGCAGTGATAGTATATATGATTTGATATTGGCCATAGTTTTTAGACTCATTAATTCATCTTTATATAAAATATTAAGAAAATGCATTTAGAAACTTTAGAAACATCAGAAAGTGAAAAAATTATTTTTAATGTACAGACTTATTTCAGTGTAACTGCCCAATAGTGATCATAGAGAGACTTTGTTTCTGTTCTGTACTATTGAACTAAATTTGGGGTTAGGAATCTGAGCTTCATATCTGTGATTTTATAGTACCTTAAATAGTATGTTAATGTCTATTGACATTACCTTCACATTGGTATTTATATAAATTTAATTTCATTCCCTATGTGTTAATTTTATAGATTGAAAAGTTTTTAAGGATCTTGCCATCCTTCCTACATAGTCTTCCTGTGTGTAAAATGGAGAGAGTGGTGTGGGGATTTCTCCAAAGCAGAGCATTTAAGACCAAAGTTTTTAGAATCAGACCTTTTAAATCTCAGCTCTGCCATGAGCTAGCTGTGTGACCTGGAGCAAGATAGTTAACCTAATGATTGCTAAATTTTCTTTTGTATAAAGTGGGGCTAATACAGTATCCACTAAATGGATTGACATGAATAACAATGACTAACACATGAAAAGTGTTTGATCAGGTCATTGTAGGGTCAGCACTGAACACAGTTATTAACAGTGCTTTAGATGGTTCAGGAAAACCAGTGTTTTCATATGATGCTAATGTTGGGCTCAGAGCTTTTAAATTCCTTAGAAGTCTTATGGTAATTTTTATCATATATCATAAAATATTTTCACACTTTGACCTACTAATTAGCTGTAGGACTATTCTCAAAAAGACATGAATACAAATGTGCTCCTTGAAGTATTACTTACAACAGGAAATAATTAAAACCATGATCAATATTTTGAAACAGAGCAAGCATTAATAGTTGTCTAATGAAGTATCATGAGGTAGCTCTTAAAACAAAGGTTATGTAAGCCACATCAAAACATGAAAAAATCCTTTATATGATAGAGTAAAAATCAAGACTTAATGTAAAATATTACATACACTTATGGAGATTGCAAACTTGTAAAAACTAAATTCACTATTGGTGATAAAGTTTATATACTTATATAAATGTTCTTGAAGGGCAAGACAGAACATCTGAAAGTATATAATATCTAATACTTATTAAATGCTCTATAAATATTAGATTGAAAACATGATTAAGCCAGTGATAATCCAGCTTGAATTTACATAGCTATGACTATTAATGGGAGCTATAGCTCAGCTTTTAAAATTGCTATCTAGTCCTATCATCCACTAGATAATAGAAACAAAATCATATTTTATATGTATATTTTATACTTTTATTATTATAAATTCACAGGACATCAAATAGTCAATAATTGCTACCATGGGTTGGCTAGAAAAGGGTTCTGTGAATCAAGCTGTCCAAAACAAAGGCATTATTCATTGGAGCTGCCACTAATTTTTAACTATTGTGTTTTTAATAACAACATATAGAAAGTAAACCAACTGAGTTATTATTCCAAATCTTTTGCAACTGTTAATACTGGTAAGCAGTGGGGGAGCTTAGACTGTGGGTGTAGGATTCATATTGCTTAAGTTCAAGTCTTCATTCACTGCTTAATAACTAGGCAAACTTGGGCAATTTACTAAACCTCAGTAAGCCACAATAGTCTCTTCTCTAAAAATGGGGAAATTAAGATCACATACCTAGTAGAGTTATAGTGAGGCTTAAGTAAGTTTTTTGATATAAGAGTATTAGCGCAGTGTTGAAAAGCTATTACCAATTATTTTTATTGTGTTGCTCCTGCTGAGGATATCTTGCTTGGAGAATAAAAGGCTTCAAAATCAGTCAATTGAAAAGCTCTCTGGACAACTGAGTAGTTTTGTCATGAATAAGGTAAATGAATGTTGATAATATTCTTCTCAGATGCTTTCCTCACCTTGAACTTGCTTCTGGTCTATGGCCCATATTCCTTCTTGTGTGATTTTAGTTCCTGTGGTTTTCATTTATGTCCTCTGTCAGACATTCTTCAATGGGAAGAACTGATTCTTATTCATCTTTAGACCCCCCACATCTCCTTGGGAAAAATCTTGAACATAATAAAATTATAGTAAATATTTACAACCCAAATTTTCAGTATTATTGTTAACAGTTTAATGTTTATGCATTTATAGTTCAGCTATTATTGTATCTGAGCTGTCTTAAATTGTTACAACACAGACCAAGGAAATGATCAAAGCAAACCACATGCAATATTTTTGCCTCTCTTTTATTAAGGTGTATCATCTTCAGAATAATAGGCATTGCTTAGGAAAAATAGCTTTATTTCTTATGCTTTTTGAGCTTTTCTCAAACATAGCATATTGGGCAGGTTTGCTTGGCCAAGGTATAAACAAAGAAGATCACTCAGTTACACATCAGAGCACTTGGTCTCACATGGAGTGAGAATTTATGACCCTTCAAATCTCTGATACTTAAAGGGACATGGCACTGGGCTAAGACACTGCTCCACCACAGATCAGTTGGGTGACCTTGAATATTTTACTTATATTTTCAGAAACTTGAATTTCTCATGTATAAAAAAGATATCTTTTCATAGTACTCAATTATATCCCTATTTAATATTTTGATCATTAATTTTATGCAATGAATCCTTTAAAATAATCCTATTATTTTATATTATAAATTGTGACATTTTAAAGGAAATACAGTTAATAAGTACACTACTTTGTCATATTGGTGGTGTTTTAACTTTATAACCAAGAGATCTGAATTTAAACTGTCATTTTCAGGATACTTCAGTATATGAATAGTTTTTAAACATGGTGTGATTTATACAGAGGTTTTAATAGACTCTAAAAAGATGATTTATTAGTCTAATTTTTCTAGGAACTCAAGCCTGAGCATACAGCATATTGTGGTTTCTGATAAATGGTATTCCCACCAAAATTTAAAGATGGACTTTTGAAGGAAGAATTCTTAAGTCATCTCAAAGTGTTTGGAGCACATATCCTTCCAATGGTCAATTCTTCTGCATTTTCTTTTCCCAGTCAAGCAAAAGAGGCCCTGTCCTGGCTATGCTTGTGCAAAATTTCATCAGAGATCCATACTTTGATGCTAATCTCCCCCCACCCAAAACCAAAACAAAACAAAACAAAACCCAATAAAACATACAAGTCAATGTAGGGCAATGTGATATTAAGTCTAAAGGATTTTTCTGAAAACAGCAGCAAAAACAGGAAGATGTCAGAAACCCCAAACCAGAGCTTATTTAAATGTTTCTCAGGTGTGAAGAACTCCTTCAATAAGTAGAGTCCTCTTTTGTATGAAATGATGGAAAATGAGGGGAAGAGAGACCAATAGGGAGGAGCTGAGCATTCCTAGGCCTCTGTAACTTTTACCTGAAACCTAAGAAGGGGTAAAACTGACTCTGATACAGTAGAGAGACATGAAGATGTGAAGTGATTACTGCACAAGTTTATCAATTATTTTAGGTCTTAATACCTACCTATGGCCAGGAACCAATTGCCCCTCTAATGGAGGAAAACAAACAAACAAACAAACAAAAACAAACAAAAACTACCTTCTTCCATTGCTTTTCCCTTTCTAGTTCTTTCCTTTGCAAAGATGGGAAAAGCAGACCCTGAGTCCAGAGGTTTTTTCTTAGAAAGTTTTGCAACATCCTCCTTGTTTTGTTGATGTAAAGAATGACTTAGGAAAGCTGTTAAGCCAAGTGTTGATTTAAAAAGACTATACAGAGAGATTTCCCTGAACAAAATCTAGGCAACAGTAATTAGAATTTCCTCACACATATTTTTTGTGAAGTTTGTGAAGCCAGAAGCTGGCTGCCAACCACATACACCGAATTATAGATGGATTTGATCAAAAAGTTGAATCAGGAATACTTTATTTCTTATTGACGAAATAGTTCTGTGTTCCAGGCCCTGGGCTAAAAAGTTGAAGTAAGTATTCATCATGTGGTTTCCTTGTATAAAAAGAGGCATACGTCTTGCCTGTACCCCCATTCATTTCATAAAGTGGCAATGGGTCATGTGTTATATTACGGCACCATTTACTCTACCTGTCTAAGCCCCAATAGATTCTGTGAAATATAAATGTCACCTCTATCAGAGGCTTGTGTTCATTGGTGAGAGCTGCCACAGCAAAGCACCACACACTGAGATGCTTAAACCACAGAAAAGATTTTCTCATAGTTTTGGAAACTAGAAGTCCAAAATCAAGGTTTTGGCTTGTTTCTGGTGAGAAAACTCTCTTCCTGGAATGTAGATGGTTGCCTTTTGCCATGTTTTCATATGGCCTTTCCTCTATGTGTGCATGTTCCTGGTGTCTCTTTTTATGAGGACACCAGTACTCCTAGATCGGGACCCCACCTTGTGAACTCATTTAACCTTATTTACCTCCTTAACGGCTCTGTCTCTGAATACTCACATTGGGATGAAAGCTTCAGCATATGAGTTTTAGCAAGACGCAGTTCAGTTTATAACATGTAGTTATGTATAAAAGAAAACATATGTGAAGTGCCTGAAGTAGAACCTAACACATCATATGTTGACCTTCAGTGATTATTGTCTCTTATCTTATTGACTCTAATCATTATTCAGGAACTTGGCAATTCTAATGAGCCATTGGAACATGCAGGGCTGAGGGTCAGCCTTGGGCAACAGTGACCCCATGACTATAAGGCCATGGAATTTGTAACTGTAATTATCCCCTATTTTATAGAAGAAGAAACTGGTCCGGTTAGTAAGTCCAGAGGCTTATGAAGTCAGACTCAACTTCAGAGTGTGGGTGGCTGTCTCCAGAGCTCTTAGTCTATTAATTCCACATCAGGCTTGGGGCAGCCATATTCAATGAACTTTGTAACGTAGCCACCCAACCCGGGGCCAGCCCCTGCCATTTGTCTTTACTGAAGCTTGAAGGAAAGCCTACAAACTGATCATCTACCAGATAGACTCTGCTTTGGATAGAAAATGCTGGCTGCCATATTTGTGGGAATTATTCTAGCCATGGAGATATGTAGGCTGATTAAAAAATTTTACTGCCCTTTGAAAATTGAAGATTGAGGTTATATATACAGAGCTAGATGTGGCTAATTTGCCTTTAAATTTGATTTATGGAAACCTCCAGCTTCAAAGCTCTCAGCATAAAACCACTTAACCATGAAAACGGCAAAGTTAATTCACACTCAGTTCAGATACTAGTGAGAAAAAGGTAGTTTCAGCTTCAGGCTTGAAAGGCAAGTACATGGCCTGGGAGTACACACATTTCCCTGGCTCCCTGTGATATTCTTGAGACCTCCCAGGGGAGGACCCAGGTTCTTAAGGCCAAGCAGAACTTGCCTTGTCCAGACAATATTGGGGAATCAACTCCAGCCTCCTCATCTTCTACCCTCTTCTCTCATCGTTAGTGGTCTTTGGCTCTTCTTATCCTCCTCCACTTAGTCTACTTTTCATTATGGATTTGCTATCAAACAATTCCACCTTGGGACATAGAGATTATTGAACCAAAGAATCTAAAGAGCTGGAAGGGCAATTTGTGTTAATATGTTCAACGTAATGAAAAGAAATAGAAACTCAGTGAGATACAGCTTATCCCCTGAAGGGACTCAACATTTCAGCACATGGCAGGCATATAATTAAAAAATGAATCTCTTGAGTCCGAGGCCTAGACTTTATATTATGGCTGTGGTTTACAGCAGTGAGAACTAGGCCCTAATGTAGTCCTTATACCAGGGCGATTATGATTTGCATGGTAAAGTGAAAAGCTGAAAAAATGTGCTTGTGAGCATGAAATGGAAAAATGTGCTGGATCTTCCTACTTGTTTAAAGGTTTACCCAAGTTGTCGTAAGCAGCATTCTCTGATGGCCCCCAAGATTACTGCCCTGTATAACCCCTTCCCTTTGAATGTGGGCAGGCCATGTGAGTAGGATGTTTTATCACTTCCATGAGTAGCTTGTCTTCCATAGCAAAGTTCAAGGGATCTTGAAGATGTAATTAAGGCCCCTAATCAATTGGCTTTGGGTTTTTTAAAAGGGAGATAGTCCTAACATTATCAGATGAATTGTTAAAAGAAGTCGGAGGGATCTAAAATGAAATTACCCTACTGACCTTCAAAAAGCAAGCCAGATAGACGAGGTAGTGCGCTGGTATACTATGAGGGGCTCACATGAAGGATGGAATAGTCCTGACCAATGATACTAATGAATAAGTCAATGGACCCTACGATATGGTGGCCATCAAACTTTGGTCACCTAAGTAAGTTGGTGAATGATCAAAAGTCCTAAGACAAAGAAGCAGCAGGTGATAGGCAGGGCTAGCTTGAGGATACAGAGAGCCTGGAACAAGAAATCCCCTTGGACTGATCTGGCCAGTGATGAAACTGAAGTAGTGATAACTGTATATCATCAGAAAGAATCTTCTGGACATAAAGGGGCTGTGTCCTCTGAATGGACCAGATTTTTTACTTATAGCTAAAACTTTCATAAAGGTTGGTGCATATAGAGATGCACTGAGATAATTCACAACTCAAAAACTCCATTCCCTTTTTCCACCTCCTCCCTAATACAGATCCTGCTCAGGGCCCTGGATCGTGACACATATAGAATTTAGATCAATGTAAAGGAAAAGTGAAACCATTTCGTTGAAGAGGTAGGAGGTACATAATGAAGGTTTTAGTTCTCCCTCCCCTCCTTTCCTCTCCCCTCCTTTTTTTTTCTTTCCTCTTTCTTTATTTCTTCCTTCCCCCCTCCCTCCTTCCCATCCATTTTCCTTCCTTCCTTCCTTCCTAACTTCCTTCCTTCCTTCCTTCCTCCCTTCTTTTCTTTCTTTTTTATCAGAAAAACAATTTGGGAGCCCAGGAGAGAGTTAAACATTGGGACAATCCTTCTATTTGGAGACCACAGAGGTAGCTGTGAATCCCAGCTGCCTGGATTCCAGACCATTGGTCTTAATATAAAACAGCAGTTCATGTTAACTCAGTCGAGTTCCTCTGGGCAACAAAATCCTAACAGGAAGATAATGATACAGCAAGAATATTTGATGAGAGAAAATAATCAACCAAAATAATATCCCTGTAAATCTTCATTGCCCCTAATAAAAGCTAACAGTCATTCCTTACCACATTCTACTTACTTTTCTAAACACTTCACATGTTCCAATTTGACGTACTCTTATTATCCTTATCATTTAAATGCGAAAATTGCACAAAGGTTAAATCAACTACCTATTTTCTTATTAAGTGGTAGAGCTGGGATTTAAACCCAGGTTACTTGGCTACTTGGCCAGAGTCTGCCCGCCTGACTGCTAAACTCTTCTGCTCGACAAAACTGGTATCATTTTTCTGTGCTGGCTCCTTTTTATCCATTGATCATTTTCTTTGGTAACCCTTAGTAAAAACACAAGCCTTTTAAAGACAGGATCCTGCCTTGATTTCCCTCAGGTCTTTACCTCCTGACACACATGTAGTCAGTATCTTGGAAACGTTTGATTGATGAATTATTGAACTTAGGCCCTCACAATCTTCCTTAAAATGCTCTGCACATCATTGCTAAAGGCAAATATAAGAGCATTCTGACCAATTCTGTTCACAAGGAAATTGTCCAGGCATCATGTGGAGAGCTAACAGCCCCGGCTCAGGCCCCGCCTCCTGGCAAAGGGGTCAGAGTAGTACCCACCCATAGACAGCCCACCGCAGCACTGTCATGACCCTAGCTGACACCAGCAAGAGAGCCTTGGAAAGTGAGGTACTTTGGGCTTCTTATGTTGGCAGCATGTCACCTTTTAGTCCACTTCATCCCTCTACGCACTGGGATATTACATTGCTGAGACCTAAGATTAGTTGCTTGTGGAAGAACGAGTAGGCGTTTGCAGCAGGCTCTGTTAAAATCATTACCTATTCTCCTCCCGGCGCTGCCTGGACCAAATGCCTGGATTCGTGACTGCGTTCAAAAAGCAGTGCTCAAATCCATAATCCCAGCAGCCTTTAAAATAGATCTTTCTAGATGAAGAAGAAAAAGTGGAAAACATTTCTTTGCAGTTATTTTGGGGAAATGACCCAAGAACATTAAAGGGCACTCACTAACTATTTGTTGAATGAATGTGTGAATTGAAAAATGCTGGCAGAATTTTACATTAAGAAGATCTCATCCCCAAAGGAGTGGCCTTCTGCCGAAGACAGTTTCCTCCTACTTAATACACTGCCACCTTCCTTTAGTAAAAGCCACGGATTCTAGCAAATCGTTCTCCAACCAGTCTTCCCATTCATTCACAAATCACTTATTAAAGGCCTTCTATTGGTCAAGGTGTATGAGAAATTGGAATGCAGGGTTGACAATGTCCTTGAAAACAGGATTATTTGTTGCCTTCTGTTCTTGGGCTTGATGTCCCTGTGTGAAATTGTTGATTTGTATTCTTACTGAAAATTCTTCAAATAACAGGGGTAGAAAATTCCTCCCCATTATGGCAGAAGAGATCACACAGAGTACTTTTCTCCTTTCATGAGCCTAACACCTTGGCCACAGTTACTTGGACTGAAGTTTAGTCGCTCTCTACAAATTGAGGAACTCATCAGATTGCATCCCTTGGGAAACCTAAAGAGAGCATTAGTCAGCAAAAACAAAAGCTGCAGGTAAATTACATAAATTATTCGCTCTTACCCACCCACCCCTCAACATGGGAGTAGGCATCTTTTATTAGTCAGGAAAGTTTATGCTATTCTGCAGTAACAAGTAACTCTAATATTTCCATGGCTTAACCTAACAAAGTTTTATTCCTTTTCTTTCTTTTTTTTTTTTTTTAAGATTTTGTTTATTTATTTGACAGACAGAGATCACAAGTAGGCAGAGAGGCAGGCAGAGGTGGGGGGGAGGCAGGCTCCCTGTTGAGCAGAAAGCCCGATGCAGGGCTCGATCCCAGGACCTGAGATCATGATCTGAGGCGAAGACAGAGGCTTTAACCCACTGAGCCACCCAGGCACCCTCCAAAGTTTTATTTCTTACACATATTTTTATCTAGTGCCAGTGGGAGCTCTGTCCTCTATGGTTATTCAGAGACCGAGGCTGACACATGACTCTACCACTCTCTAGTTGCACACATCTAGAACACGCAGACTCCTCAGTCATGGCCAGAGGCAAGGAAGACTAAAGAATTATGTGTGGGCTTTTTATGACCTCAACAGGTAAATGACACATGTCACTTCTGCTCACATTTTGTTTTCCAAGTCTTGCAAAATGAATCCACTTAATTGCATAGGGCTGGGAAATGGAAGGAAGCAGTATTTGTTGTAAGGATGACCCTTTCTGCCACATACAACTAATACTACGTTTTTATGTGTATAGGACTTAGGTATTCATCCTAATTTGAGATATATGTTAACAGAAAACCATTCAAAGTTTAAAAAGATAAAGAGATAAAAAATGTAAAAAGATGCTCTAATATAGTTTCTCCCTGCATTCTGTCAATCATTAGAGTCTATGATGCCAGAGTTACTAATACATCATGACATTCTGGTTGCTTTGGGGGCAGGGCTATCTCACTGCTGAAAGGATCTCTCCCCTTTGTCCTCATGTCCTTACAAAGAATGCCAATTTGTGGAAGTAAGCTGAGTTTTCTTTTGTTCTAAGCAACCTGAAAGAGCTTAGCTCTCTGGGACTCATTAGAACATGCCAATCTGGAAATGCCAGCTAGCTGCTTTCTGACTCAAGGGAAACAGCAATATTTGGGCTGCTTGTTCTCTTTGGATATTCCTCTAAATCCATATGAATCCTTTCTGTGTGTCTATCTGTCTGACTTTCCAGCACAGTGCCTGGTTCCTGACATTTCTTCAAAGATAATCCAATGATGATCATTTATCCTCAAGGCAAGATTGTTTACAGCACAGTAGTTCATTCTACATGTGGCACCTCACACATGGAGTCGTAAATCCTTCAGAGAAGAAAATGACCTTGAATTTAATTCCATACCACATGTTTATTGTCTAAATTAGGAATTTGGCAAGTTGAGGCTGAGGTATGCTGAATGACTGGCCTAAGATCAAACAGCTACTTAGCATCAAAACCCATTATAAAGTTGAGTTGTTTCGACTTCCAGAACTCATCAGGGGCAATAGGGACTAGAGCACATAAAAAAGAAGCACAAAACATAAAACAATCACAATTTCACTTAATCTTTGTTAAGGCCTTTCTTGTGTCTTTTATGAAAATTGAAATCAAAGATAAAATGCTAATTAGAACTCAGTATAAAAATAGGGATAAGAGAATGTTTGATGAAAGATTGGAAGAGAAAACACTATTTGAAGCAATCCTTCCATCTGTTCCAGAGAAGTCCAACATAACAATCCCACCATCTTCATGCAGCATATCCTAGAATTAATTCAGGCAGTAAGCTTGGCATTTATAGAGCAGTCTGCTGGGAAAGAGCAATTTCATTTCCAGGGACTTCACCAAAGTGAGGACCTGACTTTGCACACCATCAAATTTTTCTGGAGGGTTCTTGAGAAATTTCTTAGCATTTAATAATCTGATATTTGTAACTCTCATTAAGATTTAAATTATAGTTATAATTCATGGTCTTATCAACTTTCTTCGAATGACCAAAATAACTTGAAATTATATAGTAAAGATGTCATTCATTAATTCATCCATTCAACAGGTATTTACTGGACACTATCCTAGGTGTAAAAGATAAAACAAGGAACAAGGCATATCTGCATATCATGCTTCTGTGCCGACAAAGCTGACAGTGCTAGTGTTAGCATTACAGTATTAGTCCCCCAGGAATCTGAGTTTCAGTTTCTCTGGATTTCTAGGGCCCATGTGAGACCTCTGTCTTATACCCCAGCTGAGTTTCAAGGACAAAATACTAGTCTAGTGTCCTGGGACAGAGCTTATATGAACTGGCTTTGAAGTGATAACAATGGAGTGTCAATCTCAGCTTGGCTATTCCCAAGTTCTATTACTTTAGGCTGTTAATCTCATTACTTATGAATTTTTCTTGGGCAGCTAAAGCTGCCCAAGAAATCACAGCACAACTCAATGGCTGAGCACCACAATCATTATTACTGATTATTTCTTGGGAGTTCACAGCTCAGCAGAGGCTCAGCTGATCCGGGAACCCCTGCCAATTGGCATGTCCTTCTCATGTATATAGCAATTCAAGAGCTCCTAAGATTGGGTTAGATGAGGTGTGTACTTAGTACATATTGTCCACAAATGGCAGTATCATTATCACTTCAAGTTTCCCCTTCGACATTTGGAAAGCTTTCCTGGACATAACCTTGGTCTTCTGACTTGCCCTGCCTCTTATGTTTTACCCACACTGCTGAAACTCCCACTTCCTCAGATCAGATCAACTCCTGCCTCTTAAGAAGGGTTTGGACTTGGTTTTTGATTATTGGGCATTCTCTGAACCACTTCTGGAAGAACATATTTCACTGAACTCTACAATATCCTTTCTTAGGCTTTGCCTCCCAGCGAGAGCAAAGCTACAATGACCATTTCCCTTCTGCTAGCCAAACTGACCAGTGAAATTCATGAGTGATGTATACTAAAGGCAGGCAATATCCCTCCTGTTGAGAATGCATGGCATAGATTTCTATAATTTATCCTCATAACAGTGTATAAGTTCATTTTACTATCCCTCTCCAATAAATGAAGAAATTGTTGACAGATATTATCTTTGTAAAGTCTGAATATTAAATTAGAGTGAAATAATTTTGCTAGGTTTTATGGGAATTAAAAAAAAATAGGGTCCCTCTTTTTCTCACCGAAGCTCTTTAACAATTGAGAGATAGACAAAGCAGAAAAATGGAGGTCAAAATGGCAGGTTTAAAACTGGTAGTGGTGGAAAAGTGGCTTACAAATTTAGCAGTGATAGTTTGCTGCTGCTGAACCCTAAAATGAGACAAAATTACCTGTCTAGGAAAATCAGCTCTATGAATGAAATAGCAGGCCTCCTTCTCAAGAGGAAAGTACTGTAACCTATGTTAGAGAGGGTGCCAGACAGGCAGATGCCAAAAAAATGAGATGAGTTTAGTTTTGGGGGCTGTTCCTGCTTCCAAATTTGCCAGACACTTGATTCCTCTTACTGTGGGGAGATAAGGGTGGAGAAATGCAGAGATGCAAGGAGGGTTTTACCAACTGAAATCTTTCCAGGTGTACCTGAAGCAGGAAAAAGGAGATGTCCATTGTCCCTATTCCAACAGTAAATGCAAATCACAGCATTTGAGAATTCTTTTCTCCTCCCCATTGACTCCCGAGAGTTTGAGGGTTACTCTAAGACAGAAGATTTAAATGTCCCCACATGGGATGCCTGGGTGGCTCAGTTGGTTAAGCAGCTGCCTTTGGCTTAGGTCATGATGCCAGCGTCCTGGGATCGAGTCCCACATCGGGCTCCTTGCTCGGCAGGGAGCCTGCTTCTCCCTCTGCCTCTGCCTGCCTCTCTGTCTGCCTGTGCTCGCTCTCTCTCTGACAAATAAATATAAATAAAAAATCTTAAAAAAAATCTTTAAATGTCCCCACATCTGCATATTGTCACCTTAGTCGTTCTACTAAGGGGAACCTGGGCTCTTATTACTTGACAGAGAGTTATTTTTCATTATTTAAATACAATTTGGATAGCTTAAGCTTTTGAAAATAAGGACAATATCATTCTCCACCTCTAAATTTCTGTGATGGTCGGAGGCACAGATACCACAAAATAATACACGGCAATTAAAAAGATAATAATTGGGACACTTGGGTGGCACAGTCATTTAAGCGTCTTAAACCAAACACTTGGTTTCAGCTCAGGTCACAATCTCATGGGTTGTGAGATTGAGCCATGCCTAGGGCTCCACACTCAGTGTGGAGTCTGCTGGAGATTCCCCCTCACCCTCTCCTTCTGTCCCTCCCCCCACTCTCTCGCACGTATTCTCTCTCTCTTTCTTTGTCTCAGGTAAATAAATGAAACTTTAAAAAAAAAAAAAACTTGTTAAAAAAGATAATCACTTGGGGCGCCTGGGTGGCTCAGTGGGTTAAAGCCTCTGCCTTAGGCTCAGGTCATGATCTCAGGGTCCTGGGATCGAGCCCCACATCAGGCTCTCTGCTCAGCGGGGAGCCTGCTTCCCCCTCTCTCTCTCTTCCTGCCTCTCTGCCTACTTGTAATCTCTGTCTGTCAAATAAACAAATAAAATCTTTAAAAAAAATAAGATAATCACTTATGCCTTTCCTGCTGTACCCTCAGGAAAGGATATCCTTCTGATGCCTATATAAACGTGGGTCAAAATTTACTGTCTGGAACATGAGCAGTGAGATTCTTCTCTCCCATAGAACCTCTCCAATTCACAAGGGTAATGAAATGTCCTTTGAACAATGTCCTACTTACATCTTTGGCTTTTCTAAGTAATCACATGATCTTCAGATAGGCTTTACTTCTCAGGAGGAAAGTACTAGGCATATTAGAGATTGAGGTTTAGAGAGGAAACATGACTTTCTGGAAGTCACACTGTAGGTAAATTACAGAGCTGGGATCCAAATCTACCACAGTGTGATCCCAAATGTGCTTAGCCAAAAACATATTTCAGTAGTTACTGTGGCATCATCAAATCTCCATTTGTTGATGCAATGATAAATTGTAAACAAAGATACCCCTTTGAAGAATGAAGACCCACAAAGTGTCTAAGACATACCTGCAGCTCTTAGATTGGACCCCCTCCTAAAAGAAGGGGATAGGAAGGACATTACTTAGCAGAAGAAGACAAACATCAGTCGACCAACAGCCATTCGTCCCTGAAAGCCTCAGGATGAGGGTTCAAAGCAGGGACTGCTGTTTTCTTCACAGGTGGGTGTTTTGTGTCACCAGGTTTCTTGGTTGTATCAACTGAAATTACCGGAGTGAGAAATAAACGTGATATTAATCAGCCTCCGGGGAGAGCCTCCCATCACAGACCCAGATTATGCAAAGAGTGACCAGCCCGCACCTCCATGGGCAGAAGTGATTGTGGATGCACTTTCCTAATCACCCAGTGTCAGGTGGGTGTGAGCCCTGTTACCGGATTCTGTAGGGACAGGGTCATAGGGAAAACACTAAGCAGATTTTTCAGTTCTTGGTCTTTCTTAGAAATAGCCCGTGAGAGCTTTTTTTGTCTTCATGGTATGTTTGGGTTGCATTTCTCACCTTAAGATGTGAAGCAATCTGCTCAAATATCCCACAGATGGGACTGGGTCCTCAGTGATATGCTGCTACACAAAGGTATAAGTCCCATGGTGACAGAAGTGTTATTGACACACACATACACACCCTTTCAAGACCCTGCAAATTGACTTATGTTTATTCATAAAAATTCATGCTATGATGTTAATGGTCTCTCATGCCTCTTGTTAGTCAGTCAGTGAATGGATTGAGAGAATATAATGACTGTACTCTAGATATGGCCTGTTATTTGTCTTACCTTTCTTTTCCTTCCTTTCTGCTCTTTGAAGATCTCAGTAAGGCCAAACTCTCTTGCCGAATTACTGAGCTTCTGTTTTCCCAGGAAGAGAGTATTGGGAAAGGCCTTTGAAGAATCAAAAGAAACTTATCAGTGGAGATTTGAAGGCAGGGTTATAGATAGAAAAGAAAGGACCATGAATAAAGACATAGTGATTAAAAAAAAAAAGCCCTATGTACATTTGTCCTCCAGTCCTGGTACCCTGTAGAATTCATCTACATCCACCCAAGTGCCCCAATTATTATCCTTTTAATTGCTGTGTAGAGACTTGTCACTAGGACATGGAGGGGAGGGAACAAGGAGGGGAAGAACCATGAAATAAGGAATTGGAAATGAGGAGTTTGGTCCTCTGTTAAAAAGAGGATGCTGTGATGCATCAGAAAGAAAGATGTTGTTGGTGGGGTGCCTGGGTGGCTTAGTGGGTTAAGCCTCTGTCTTCGGATCAGGTCATGATCCCAGGGTCCTGGGATCAAGCGCCGCATCATGCTCTCTGCTCAGTGGGGAGCCTGCTTCCCCTTCTCTCTCTCTGTCTGCCTCTCTGCATACTTGTGATCTCTGTCTGTCAAATAAATAAATAAAATCTTTAAAAAAAAAAAAGAAAGAAAGATTTTGTTGGAACAAAGTGTCCTGTTTTTCTGCAGTGAAAGATAAGATTATTTTGATGCTGGAAGTGCAAAACAAGGTTTTGTTAAGAAAGCAGTCTTGACTGTCAACTCCGCCTCAGGAAGTTGAACAAGCAGTGGCTTATAAATGGAGCTTCTTTTTCTCCGTACCTTCTAGCTCTCTTTTTAGAAAAGAAACAAGGATTGCGTATTTGTTTGTTTACTTGTTTTCCTGGAGTGGGGGCTTTCCAGTAGAGCATTCCCATTACCCTGGGATCTCACTCCAGGATGGCAACTCAGCATTGCTTCTTGCCTGAATACTGCTTTCCCGAGTTCCTTCCGGAGGCTTGAGAAAACTCCTGGGTTAGAGAGAAGTTAAAAGTCACTGTAAGCTTAATCATTTTCACCTTGGAGACTGTAAGGTGAAGCCCAAGAACACAGGATGTGGAGCATGTAGACTCAGGAGTGAGACTGCCCACACTTAATGCTCCACTGACCTAGGCCAAGACACAGCTCTTTGAGCCTTGGACCCCTTGCCAGTAGCATGGGGTAACTGTCTACATTGTTTGCCCCATTGAAGTTGCTGTGTGATCAGTTGAGGTCCTGCATGTGGTTAGACTCTCTAACCCTAAAGGAAATATGTAAACAAACAAACAAACAAAAAACAACAACAACAAAAACACAGCGATTTCAGAGATAGAGAGGGTATATTCATAGGATAGATCTGAATGAAGAATTTAGCTGCTATGAGACGTCAGTTGTTCTAGATGAACATCTAGATGTTCAGTCAGATGTTCTAGAAATACATTTGTGTGAGAACATCTAGATGTCAAGTGAGAAGAAGAGAGAAAGCTACTAAACTATTGTGGGTCATGATGATGTGTGTGGGGGGGATGTGTAAGTGTGTTCCTGCATGAACAGGAGTGTGATAAGGTTCTTACATCCCCAGTAATTAGAGTTCCACTGCCCATGGCATTGAAGTAGCAGAAAGTGCCTTCACCACCCAGTTTATCTGAGTTAATTTTATTTTGACTCAAAAAGCAGCTGATACTGCTCAGAATCTCAGCTTCCCCTGTAATCAGAGTTCCTTTATGGTTTCAAAGACAGAGATGGTTTTAAGGATGGACAGAATCCAGGACAGGCCATAGAGACCGTGCTTTGTGATGTGTTCCCAGTATGAGTTTATTTTCTTAACATTTTTCCATTTCTTTCTAAATGAAAAAGAAAAGATGGTTTACCTCTTGGATAAAATTTAACTTCCTTCACAAATTGCCCATGGTTCAGACAGATGAGCCTTTCCATGTCTTAACTAACTCAATCTATCCAGTAACTCTTTGAAGTAGGTATTAGCATTATTCCCATTTCACAGATAAAGAAACTAAGACACAGTTTAAATCCATTCACCAAAGTCTCACAGCTAGCAAGAAGCAAAGTTGGGATTCAGAACCGCCATGTGGGGCTTCAGTCTATAACCTTAAGCATTATACAGACCTGTCCCCTCATGCTGAATTAGAGCAGCTAGCCTGTGGGTCCCACTCTCCTCCATATCTTCTCAGATAGTAACAGACATACTGCATGTCAATCCTGAACAAGAGCCAAGGGAGTTTGGCTTCCCCCTTGAAGGGCCATTAGGCATGTCCTCATTTTGATAAATAACAGTCCCTCTAGGTCCCTTTGACACTATATATCTCTACATATCTTTATATTTATATATTTATTTATAAATGTTATATATGCATATAATATTATATATACTATATTTTATATGTAATATAGAAAATATATAAATATATAATATAAAAATATAAAATATGAAAATATACATATAATATATTTTTACCATTCTGGGCCCAGTTTTTACCACACACCCATAGCCTTCTTTTAGAGCATGAAATTAGTAAACTAGAACTAAAATCAAAATCGTTCTGGGTAAAGTGGGAAAGTATGTATGAGGGAAGTATAAGGGATAAACGAATAGGTAATACAACATAAATAATACTATCAATATAAGGTTTTTTTACTGTGCTGGAAAAAAATATTTCACTTATTAAAAAAATAAATCACTTATTATCACTGGAGACTGTTTTACATGCGGAAAACTTGCAAAACAAAGAGATGTCTGATCAATAAGTGAAGTAACAATGATTCTAGTGTTGTGAATACCGATAGAGCCATGAATTGAACAAATGTGAGTCATGCCCAGAATACTTAATCCTGCAAAGGATTTAACTGAACATCCAGAAGTGATGGTTCATGAAGGAAATATTGACCTTGAATTCTTTTACAGGAACTCTTAGGTAACAATCATGTGAAAAAGAACATTTTTGTTCTGTTACGGGTTTTTGGCACATTTTTGATGTATTACCAAAAAAAAAAAAAAAAAAAAGCCAGTTTACCAGCTGATTGTGTATTTTGAGAACCAGCAAGAAACTGCCTTCTATAGCTATCTTATCATAATTACTAAAAGATACGTGATTCAAGCGCTTGATTGATACCATAATTGTTAAAATGTCCTGACCTTTTATTAATTTAGTATGTGTTTCCTCTCTAAATGATCAAGAATTGCATTGTGATAACTTGAATGGTGGAAGATGACCAAAAGTCATTATAGAAACTTTAGTAATATTTTATTATTGCCCCACAAAAAGAGCACATTTGAGATAGCACTCATTGTATTTCCAAATGATTCAGAGGATTTAGCTTCAAAATTAGATAAAATATGAAGAGGTAAAAAGGATTAAAGATGGTAAAGATAGGGCAAGTGTGTGTGTGTGTGTGTGTGTGTGTGTGTGATGTATCTCTAAATGCACATACAGCTTAGATTGTTTACAGTGTATTAAGCCATTTAAATTGAGACATTTGAGAAATACATGAATGTGTGACTTACTGTAAAAAATACAAACTATATTTGTATAACCTCAATCCTTGGTCATTTATGAGACACAGATAAAAGGATTCTTATGAATACAGGATAGATTTAGGCATCTAGGCCTGGGTTCTATACCTGAAAAGTTTCCATGCATAAGTGGCTCTGTGAGATCCAACCATCTCTTTAAAAAAAAAAAATTCTATACTTCATAATTCCTTTCAGTAGAAGCCAGATAATGATGTATTTGTAACTTTGAAGATCAAAATAAAATGTGAGGATGCATTTTGGAAAGGAAAATTCCTTCCTTCCATTCAAGGGACTATTGTTGTGCATAATGAGAGTGCATTAAAGTAAGAGAGGATGATATACTCATCCCCAGCTGAACCCAAACACATGATGGCACTTCATCTTCACACTGATGAACATGCTTCACTTTGAAATATCCAAACAGTTGCAAGGGCCACCGCTGGTGGGTCTCATTCTTCAAAGAAGAATCTAGAAGGAATAAGCATGGCAGTCCCTTTAATTTTAGCCTCAGGAAGGATGTTGTAAGAAGTAAGTTGGCTCTGGGTTGGGGAGTGCTCTGGCCAGTTGGGGAAAAGTCGGGGTTTATTTGTGAGGTTTACCTTCATGCCCCAAAGTATTCAATGAAGAGAGATAAAAGCATAAGTGCAGATTACTATAAGTACAGGGATGTCATCCTTCAGAAAGTGTGTACTGGTATAAAAGTGGGGGAATAGCTATACTTTTTTCAAGATTCCTTAGTTCCTATTTATACATTATGGTCGTTGAATAGATAATTCTGCAAGTTGATGTCTAAATGTACCTAAATACATAGATATGTGTTCATTACTAGAACAAACTCATTTTCTGAGACAAACACATTGTTAGAATGAGGAGGGAATTTTAATCCTTATGTTCCAAGCTGCTCCCTGCACAGAAGAAAAGCAGATGCATATCTCCACAATACGGCAAAATTCTATTTCGGTTCATATAATCTCTATTAAAGGCTTAATAAAGCATTTGCATGATATTAAAGGAGAAACGAGAAGGAAACTGAATAAGATGTTAGGAGGTTTACCAAATCAGTGATAGAATTTGAATGCATTTGGAAAAGATATTTGTATAATTGGTCTTTTTAATCTGGTATCTATGGAAACAAACATATATTAATATCCAGAATGGATCACTGTGTCTGCGTTAGTTCCAGACAGAGTCCATCTCTTTTGACACCACCTTATATTGAGAGCCGAAAGGCCACGTCCCCTTGCAAAAGTCAGCCCTGGACCTAGTCAAGGATGGCCCTGTCTTTGTATTTGATCAAATCTGGGCAACTCTTTTTCAGACCACTTGCTTTTTAAAAACAAAAAGGACAAAAACTTAAAATAGGAATCCCATATCAGTATGGGTGAATTAAAGACTCAGTTGCAGATTAGTTCACTCAGGAGGTCTCCCTAGTGGCTCCTGCTTGTGCATTCACCACACAGATGTTGGGGCCAGCATTTAGCTTCCAGAGAACAGGTAGAAAAGGGCATCACAAAAATGGCACTCTGCTGGTGAGAGGATTTCCTTCTACGGTTCTGACCTAGGCACCTCCACTTTCCTTGTTCCTTTGTGTGAGTTTTACAGTTTCTCCACCACTGGAAGCCTGCCATCCAAAATAGCCCCTGATCACTTAACCATTTTGAAGTCTAAGCATGAGATACAATTTTCTCTTCTGACCGTTAGCAAGCAAGGAAGGGATGATGAATGAAGTTGGCCTTTGAGCAGCAGAGATCTCATGATGTTTGTTGCTGCCAATACAGTGCTGTTTAGACCTGTACTGATGAGCACTAGGAGCATTGTAAGGAATTTAAAATATATGTACTGTGTTGCCAAAGAAAATGGAATGCAATAGAGCTCATTTCTCTCTTCCAAAAATACATCATTTAAGATCCTTTCCATGGTTACAAATGACCCATCTAAGGCTAAAAAGAGAGGTATTATATGTCATCCTGGAGATCCATAGTGGTGATAATAAGACTGTGTGTGTGTGTTGGGAGGGGATAATAAGCATCAAATGCTTGATTTTAAGGTTACCATAATTGACCATAAGACTATTTCACTCTTTTTTAAGAATATTTATTGAATACTTACTAAGTACTAGTCCTCTTTAAAGCATTGAGGCTACAGTGATGATCGCTTAAACACTGTGCTCTTAGGAAGCTTGCATTCTGTGGAAGCATCCAGATAATAAGCAAGTCATCCCATGAATATATAATATGTCAGATCCTAGGCAGTGCTGGGGAAGGTAAAGCTAGGAAAGGGGCAAGAAAATGATGAGACCCTATTCAATAAGTATGGCCTACAGAGGCCTCTCTGATTTGGCACTACCTGTGGAGTCTTAAATGAATGGAGAGAACCAGCCTCATGAACATCTCAGGGAAGATGTTTCCAGGCCCAGAGAATAGTAAGTGTAAAAGGAGGTAAGGAGGAAACACTTGTGGGCAGGTTGTTATTAATCTGATTCAAAGTAAGTTGGTTCAGGAAAGCCTGCTCTCTGCTGAGAACCAACAGCTTTGTGAAGGAGGTAGAAATGACTCCATATTCTCGAACCATGACACACAGAGGGTCTCATGTTCTGCTGGCTGGCAATGCATTTCCCACCCTTTACCTTCCACTCGCCTTACTGGATTTACATGGCCCATATAAAACGTAAACAGAGAAATATAAAGACAATACATGCACATATAAGATGCTTCCTCAAAAGGGATGGTTCAGTATCAAAATTAAGCAATCATAGGAAATAAATAATACACGGGGCAGCAGGCAGGAAGCAACTTTGATAAGATGGCCCTGGGTCCTTCAGAGCTGGAATTGTGTGATAGGTTTTCAGAGTGCTTCCCAAACACAAGGCACCATGCCCAGTGCTGGGATGGAGGAAAAACAAAACAAATGCTTAATCTGTGTCCCTGAGGAGCCAACGGCTGTTAAAGAACAATAGTCCCAACCATATCTTCATGGTGCATCTGAGGAACATGGGCTATCTCAATCTTTGATGGCAGGCAGGAAGCGGCTCAGAGCCTAATCTACCACCTGTAAGCTGTCAGGCCATTTGTGAGCCTTCAAACACTGCAGAAACTCAGCTTTCAATCGGGTCATTGTGCCTACCTCCTCAGCTTTTTGTCAGAATAAATTTGATAACGAGCATACAGCAACTAGTGCTGTGCTAAATGTTTCCTTCCCAGGTGTGGAGGTTATTTTTAGGAAGCTAGGTATAGTCTCAAGATGCCCTTTCCATAATATGCAATTTATCCAAAACAGTACCTTTGTTTAGCAACCATCCTAATCCCTGGATTTATTGGAGCAGTACAAAGGGAATGGATATTAGCATGACTTAGGAACTTTATTTATAGCTCTAATCATGCCTGTACTTTATCCATTTTTTACATTTCAAATAAGAGTTGTTGTCATGTCCCTCTGTGAATTGTGTTCATTAAATGTATCAGTCCATTTCCACTTAGAATGCATCATCACTATACCTTTCATTTGCCAAAAAAAGTTCAGAACGTGGAGACATAATAAATTCATAAAACCAATCAGCTAGCAATCTCACACCCATTAAATCAACCTTAATTTATGCTAGATCCTGGACATATAAAATCAAATCTGACCTTACTTGCCAGGAAATAACACTCTGGTGACAGGGCAGGAGATGTAAACAATTAACAAAATAATATAATAATCATTAAAGTGCTAAGGGTGAATAACTCGAAGTATTGGGGGGTCTGAAGCTCTTAAGAGAGGTGTGAATGGAAATAGTAATTGGAATTACAAGCATGAGTGCTACGTAGATGAGATTATCCTAGAAGGGTCTGTGGAGTTAATGTGGAGAAGGAGACAAGAAGAGAGGAAAGTTGATGGTGAAACGACTATACCTCATACACAGCTTGATGCCGCAGATGTGGAGCTGAATGTTGTAAGACCATAGAAATGTAGGTCACTGATGCCCCTACTTTATATTCCTTGAACACACTGTCCCTGATGTGCAAGGGGTAGATCTTGCCAGACTTTTCTAACTTAGAATGAACATATACCTGCTAATTTTTCACAAAGAATATATGAGGTAGAAAATGTTGAAATCAATGGTTCTACAACAAGTTGTAAACCAGAAAGTGGTTATGGTAGCAAAGTAGTACAGGAGTTGAAGATGAGCTTTAAATCTAAGTTGGGGGAAGTTGGAGGGGGAGACAAACCATGAGAGACTGAACTCTGAGAAACAAACTGAGGGTTTTTGAGAGGAGGAGGGTGGAAGGTTGGGTGAGCCTGGTAATAGGTATTAGGGAGGGCACATATTGCATGGAGCACTGCGTGTGTGCATAAACAATGAATTTTGAAACATCAAAAAGAAATTTTAAATAAATAAATAGCTTTTGAAAAGCTCTAGGTATCCAAATAAGAACATACACCAACTATTTCTCTTTTATCAGACACATACAGAGGTTTGTAATAGTCAGGACTTCCCAGAGAAATAGAACCAATAAAAGAATAGGATGTGTCATATTGGATTAGAGAGGAGAGAAAGATTTGAGAAATTGGCTAATGTGATTTGGGGGTCATGTCTGAAATTCGCAGGACAGGCCAGCCATCTGGAGGTCTAGGGAAGAGTTGATTTTGCAGCTCAAGTCTGAAGGCAGTTTGGAGACAGAGCTCTTTTTTCTTTGGGGAACCTCAGTCTTTGCTCTTAAGGCCTTCAACTGATTGGATGAGGCCCACCCACACTGCAGAGGATAATGTGTTTACTCAAAGTCTACTGGTATAAATGTTAATCACAACTAAAAAATACCTTCACAGCAACATCTGGACTTCTGTTTGATCAAACAACTGGGCACCATAATCTTGACACTTGAGGCATAAAATTAACCATCACAGATCTTTATACAGCTGTAGCTCCTGAAAGAGCTTATGACTAGTTAAAAGATAGAACCAGTTCTCTAAACTGGAGCTGTATTTTCAGCCAACAGGCCACAAGTTGATAATGAGGCAGATAGTGCTAACCATCAGCACTTGCTGAAATTCCATTTTTTAAAAGATTTATTTGTTTATTTTGAGAGAGAGATAGAGAGAGAATCTTCAAGGAGACTCCCAACTGAATACAGAGCCGAATGTGGGGCTTAGTCTCACCACCCATGAGATCATGACCTGAGCTGAAACCAAGAGTTGGACACTCAACTGACTCAGCCACTCAGGCCCTCCTGAAATTCCATCTTTCATTCATTCTTTGATAAATATTTATTGAAAAGCATTCCATTTGTTAGGTTCTGTCATTTGAGAAAAAATAATACATTATTGACTTGGCCCAAGAAACTTGTAATTAGAAACAAATATCAAAGGTGGGATAAACCTTAAAAATAATGCATTTGGGCGAGCCTGGGTGGCTCAGTGGGTTAAAGCCTCTGCCTTCGGCTCAGGTCATGATCTTAGGGTCCTGGGATCGAGCCCCACATTGGGCTCTCTGCTCAGCAGGGAGCCTGCTTGCTCCTCTCTCTGCCTGCTTGTCTGCCTCCTTGTGATCTCCATCTGTCAAATAAATAAATGAAATCTTTAAAAAATAATAATAATAATGTATTTGGCCTCCTCCTTCTAGCAAAAAAGGAAGGCTCTCACTCCTGATCACACAGTGTATTAATTCCAGATCTGGAGTCATGCCTTAGAAAGTTTGATTTCCCTTGGTACTCTTTTCCCTAATTGGGAATTCAGGCAGTGTCCATATTTCTGTGCTTAACTTCATTTGCCAACCATGGCACAAGCCCCTGGAGTATGTTTGGGTCTCTTTGCACAACGAAATGAGTCCTATTAGAATTTTGAGAAGTATGACATTGATCCCGAAAAACAAGACCCTTTTATCTGCTCCTTAGGTGGGCTCCTAAATAGCATATTTTAAACACAAACATCAGATGGATTTTCACTCTTGACCTCACCACTGAGAAGTAGGAAAGAGAGGAGAAAGTTGAGAAAGCAGTCATGGGATTCCAGAGTGCTGTTATGGGAGTCCGGTGGAGCCAGAGGAAGAAGCCCCCCTAGGGCAGGGAAGGGATCTTACTGTGCAAGTTGTTTTGGGTGGTGAGAACTCCTGTTTCCGTTCCTAACCAATGAACCAGTCGACTGAGGCTTTTGAAAGCATCTACTCTGACTGCATGGCTGAACAACTCATTAAATAATAATAATAATAATAATACTAAAGACATTCATAACAAGCCCTCCATCTAGAACTTAGCTTCTTCTGGAAAACAAGAAATTTAATAAAACTAAATGAAAATACGGGACACCGTTTTTCCAATTCCTTGTTCTAATCTTGTTCATTTATTTTAAGGAGGTTTTATTTATCTCTGAGCATAATAGGACTAGTTGTTTCTTCTTGAGAAAGCAGCCCAGGTGTATCCTGCTCCCCCCGAATCTCTTGGCGTGCCTTTGTACTAGAACAGGCTGTGAACCGTGGCACCGAGGTTGTGTGGCTAGAGGCAACTTCTTTGCTAGTCAATCTTTGTATAGTACATTGTAAAGAATAACTTTAAACACAGGTGAATGGTATAAATAGAAGGGGAAGATGTCATTGTTATCTGTAGAGAACTACCTTTTCAGGTGGCTATTACATATTCCGGTTCCCTCTGGATCGACATAGAGATGAGACACAGAGACTTCTAGCACACAGAATGATGGCAGGGCACTAAGAACATCTTCTTAGACAAAGCTCACAAAAGGCAGGTGCCGACTTTATCCCACTGCCTCCTGTCATAATTCTCTCCGACTGCAGCCTCTCTCCTCCATCATGTCACCCGCAGACATGATCAGTAAAGAAAGTGGCCTGCCTCTGTGACCTCATCTTCCATGAGTATTTTCCGTGAGCAATATTTTCCAATCTTGTGGAGATCGATCAGTATCTTGTGACCTTGGCATGGTATCTGGGCACTGAGCGCTCTCCCCACATGCAGTATTAAGAGACCGAGCTTCCGAAAGAAGGTGCCCATTGTGTTCATTCTTGAGAAACAATTAACATTAGGGCATGAAGGAATGGTGCAGCTCAAGTAGAAGAAATGATCAGTATTATGCATGTAGTTCAATTAATGCACTGTTTCCTCCATTCTAGTTCAGTGGCTACAAACATGAGGATAAGCGTTGTGGTGTTTACGAGGAGATCATGGCTTCTAAGTGGAAATAGGTGTTAGTTTGGTTACAAGAGATGGGCTTCTCTTCTGCTTTATTAGCTTCAAATCTTTGTAAAATAATCAAATAAATAAATAAATAAAATACGGGGTCACGAGTTTCTCATACAATATCTGCCACTGGTGATCTACGGAGGTTTAAAGGACATTAGGCTAAGTGAAATGAGGCAGGCATGGAAAAACAAACACTGCATGATATTACATGAGGAATCTAAAAAACGTCAAAAACTTGGAAGTAGACAATTAACAGGTAGTTCTGAGGGGTGGGATGTGAGGGAAATAAGAAAATGTTCATTAAAGGGTATAAAGTCTCAATTATGTAAGATGCCGAAGTCTAGACGTTAATGCAAAGTGTGCTGACAATTGGTAACAGTACCATACTGAACACTAGAAATCTGCCATGAGGGTAGGTTTCCGGTGCTCTCCTCACACACCTAAAATGGTAACGATGTGAAGAAATGGAATGTTAACTACCTTACTTTAATAATCTGTTCACTGGGGCACAGGGGGGCTCAATGGGTTAAGCAGCTGCCTTCGGCTCTTGTCATGATCCCAGAGTCCTGGGATCAAGCCCCACATCAGGCTCCCTGCTCAACAGAAAGCCCGCTTCTCCCTCTCCCTCTGCCTGCTGCTCTGCCTACTTGTGGTCTCTCTCTGTCTCTCTAATAAGTAAATAAAATCTTTAAAAAAAAAATCTGTTCACTGTGTGTGTATATGTGTATCATGATGTTGTCCACCTTAAAAATATGATACAAGTTTTGGTAATAAAATAAAGTATTTTTCAAAATGTGGGGCCAGAAAAATATCAAAAATTTTCAACCAGTCTTCCTCCTTTTTCCTTTTCTCTCCCTCCATTCCTTGCTCCCTCCTTCCCTTCCTTCACTTTCTCCTTTCTCTTCCTTTCCTTCCCTTTATCCTTTCATTCTCCATTCCTTTCCTGTCCCTTCTCCCTCCCTTTCCTCCCTCCCTCCCTTCCTTCCTTCCTTCTTATTTCCCTTCCTTTTTTCTTCCTATGGCTACAGTATAAAAAAAGTGACAGAAGATTTCAAGAAATAGAAGGAAGGAAATGTTCCAAAAGAGAACAATAAGACTCTTCAAAGAAGGAAGCGTTGGCAACAGAAATTAGCCTGTCCCACCTCATAGACATGAGAAAAGCTCAGTAAATTATCTGTATGTTTTTGCCAAGAGACACAAAAAACAGCACAGCTGAGCAACTTTGGTTGAAAGGACCCAAAGAGAGGTGGGAGCCCACTATGCTGTCTCCTAGGACATGATGATACCTGGTGTCGGGGTTGGGGGGGCATATGAAATAAACTCACTCTCTCTCTCTCTCTCTCTCTCTCTCTGTGTGTCTCCTGGTGTCAGTTAAGCTAGCACCTCAGGGAAGAAGCAAAGTAAGTTTTGACAGCCTTTGTGACCAAACACCAAGTTAAAGTTAAAATTTGTCTTTCAATTAAAGTTTTGCTTGAGCTCTGCTTGCCTTTCGAGCAGGGAGTTCTGGGAAGAAGGTATTTGGGGATGCTACCCTGGCCACAGGAATTGAGAGGATCATCTTGGTCTGCTTACTAGAAATTAGAGACTCTGGTCTTTTCTAGCATAGAGCCACTTTTTCCTCAGAGCTCACTGTGGGAGCGAGGCAAATTCATTTAGAGGAAGTAGCATTCTCTCAAGGACAACATCCTGGACTGCACTCAGGCCATAGAAATAAGAAATATTTGATTCAGAAATGGTACAGTTCACTCTTGAATTTAAAATTTTAATTTGAATGTTGCTCTTGCAATGAATAAGTGCCCCAATTCTGACATGTGAAAGCATATGGCAACGTCTCACACACAGGCTTTCAGTCTCTCACAGGCTGTGAGCATTCCTAACAATAAAAGCAACAATGTTTTGGTGTTTGGTTGCACCATTATTCCACATGTATTATTCTAGTAGGCGTTCACTACCACTCTTGGTGGTGCACAGCGCAGGGAATGGAATTATACTCCTCTTGCAGGTGCAGAATCCAAGACCTAGATGGGTTAAGCAGCCAGGCAAACAACGCACCATGGTCGGTGATGGAGCCAGATGACAGAGCCATATTGCAGCTATCAGTTCCAATGCCCCAGTCCTCCTACAGTGGTGCCATGACAGGGCTCTGTTATTCATTTGTCCCCAGAGAGTAAATTTAAAGTTCTCAAAAGCCCTAATACCATATGTGCTTATCTTTAGAAATAATACTAAACCAAGAGACTGGGGAAAGTGTATCCTATGACACAGCTCAGTGCTGGCAATTGATGCCGTGGTAGCAGCTTTAAAGACAAAAGAGGAGAAGAGGCCCTCACCTGAGCTGGTGGGAAAGCAGAACACTGGGGTCAGTCTGAGCTAAGCATGTCGTCATGTGCACAGGTTCAATTGAAAGACAGAAATAAGAGCCTCCGTGTTTCAGATTTTCTGGCAGGTTGGTGAATGATCATTAATGAAACATCTAGATCTACCCTGTTCTCTGTCCATGCTGTGTCCTCTCAGCTTCCTTCCAAATGGGAGCATATTTGTTCATGGTGCCATCACTTTGTTACTACAAATTCTCATATCGGTAGGCCAAGTTCATTTAGGGTGCGGAGGTCGGTGTCCTTGCATAAGAACACTAAAGGTCGACTATACTAATGCTCTTTACTTGCTGCTCTTAGCTATAATAATAATAAATAGTTAAATTTTTAACACATATTTACTGAATGTTTACTATGTTCCTCAGACTGTTCAGATGACATCACATGTATTTATTCATTTAATTCGCACAACAGGATGAGAGGTTCAATTAATATGATTCCCATTTTATAGATGGAAATTGATAGAGAAACTGAAGCCCAGAAAAATTCACTTGCCCAAGGTTATAAGCTAGTGTTGGGAATACAGGATTCCAAAATCAGGAAGTCTGATCAGTAAGTGACTTTAAGCTTGTTGTTAACAACAGAACATATAAATCCAACCTCAGGTAAGAGAACAAGTACATGTGTCTCCAACCTTCTGGGACAGAAGAATTTCCCCAAGTAGGGTAGCCAGATTTCCTAATTGAAAATATAAGATTTCCTATTAAATTTGAAGTTTAGGTAAAAAATAAATCTTTTTTTAGGATTAGATTGTCCTCTGCATACTTAGGACATATTGATCCTAAAAATAACATTGCTGTTTATTTGAAATTCATATTTAATTGAGTATTCTGTATTTTATCTACCTATCTATTTATTTAGTTAACCCTCCTCCCAACCTGCTACTGCCGCACATGCTTCATGAATCACACTCTCCTTATTTAGATGCCCTTAGAGCTGGACAGTTCTGACCATTCTTGCTATAGTCAGATAATTTCTGTGCCATCTTTGTCAATCAAGATGGGCAAGGCCAACTAAATTAAACTCTCTGGGATTTCTTCATAGGCCTTCATAATGAAAGCTTGGGATTTCCCAATACTTTCCTCAAGTCAGCTCCCTGAGAGATGGCCTATCTAGTGTTTAACCTCAAGCAAGAAAATACCCTAAGGATAATGGTTTAGATAAAGTTCTCTCAGCTCCTTTCCCTGTATGCTATTTTCCCTAAAATGGGATTATTTATAAGCAAGAGTTTCAACATATTGCATTGAGACTCTTTTCCTCTTCATCAGCTAGCAGTGTTCAGAACCCAGCTCAACTCCAGTTCTCTCTCCCTTCTCTCTAGAAATTGCCGTGAACTACTAGAATATGATAGTCTTGGCATCTGGCCAAGAATCTGAGCATTCTTGTTCCTATCCTTTCTGGAAACAGCCAGTTCGGGCTTGCCTCTTCAAAGCCAGCTTCCTGTGATTTGTGAAATTTTCCAGGAAGTGAACCACTTCATGTTCTTACCATCCAAGGAAGTTGATAGGTTTTGCATTCCACTCCCTGAAAGGTAAATTAACCGTGGCCTTCCCCACCCAGAGTTTTAACATGTTGGGTGTGGACATAGACTTAGGCCATTTCCACCGCATGAACAAGAATTCAGTTGAGCAAAACTGGCCTTTTACTGTGCACTGTTGGTCAAGGGCCACCCAAAGTTCCTAGAACGGGCATGTAGTCAGCACCAGGAATGGCTTAGGAAGAGGAAGGGATGACTCACAGGGACCTTAATTGTGTAGAAGAGCTGGACTGATGGCAGACTTTGTAGCCAGGTGATGGCAATCAGGGAAAGAGCATCCCCAAATATGTTCCTTGTGGAGAAATTGGCAGAAAGGTGGGCATCTGATCTGGTACGTTTCTGGGGTTATTTTGCTATGGCCAGATGGCAGAGTGGGAACCAGGGATATGAGAGCTCTTATAATAACAGAGGGACCAGGGTGTAGATAACCCGAGGCATCAACATCTGCATGCTCAGAGACTTCATTCAGAAACTATATATTATTTTCCTTTCAGAAAGAAAATGCTATGCAATTGCAGAAGTGGAATATTAGTTTTCTGTCACATCTAAAACCTTTCCAAGTTGGCTAATTAAATTATACCTTCCAACAGAGAACGCAAACACAATTTCAGGTTCTAATCTCTGAGTAATCAAGCATTCTATTATTAATGTCCTCTTCCTTTTTCTGGGCTTAATTGCTCATTGTACTACGTGTGGCATTGATTAGCAGTAGGAAGAGTGTGTTCTGTTTTGTTGGCTTGTGAGAAAAGTGGCTATAAAAAGGCATTGAATCAGAAAGCAAGCTCTATCCAGCTGTGATATGGTGAGTGGGGGGTCTGAGGAAGCAAAGCCAAACGAGCTTTTTTGGTTTGAAATAACAGCATAGAGTTCCATATTTGCCTGTGAAGCAACCATTCTTGATCAAACAGATCCCAAATCAACTGGGAGCTTTTAATAGCAACGATTTGCATAGAACTTCTCAGTTTACAACACACTTTTTTACAGGTATCATTTTGGTTAGTCTGAACCATAAATCTATGTGTTAACCATTTTAACAAGATTTTGCATATGAAAAGTCTGATGCTTAGGAAGATTCAGTGACTTTTGTCAGATGACACCGCTAGTGTGATGAAAATAGTGTTTGAACACAGACATTGCAATTTCTAATTTTGTCATCTTTCCATTATATTACACAATCTCCCAACAACTATGACTGAGTTGCATGTAATTCACCAAACACTTACTTGGCCAATACCGTGTTCCATGAACCAAGCTATGTGCTAAGAGAAATTAAAAAAAATAAAATAAAATAAAATCTTGGTAGAGGCAGACAAGTCTAAGAAGGCACATGTTTAACTGATATTTTGTACTATAGACAGAAAATATTGAAGAATCAAGAAGGATAAAGCACCCAGCCAGGAAAAATCCTCAAAGAGGAGGACATATTTCAGTTGCTTTTTTTTTTTTTTTTCTAGATTTATTTATTTATTTATTTATTTGACAGAGAGAGATCACAAGTATACAGAAAGGCAGGCAGAGAGAGAGAGGAGGAAGCAGGCTCCCCGCTGAGCAGAGAGCTGGATGCAGGGCTTGATCCCAGGACCCTGAGATCATGACCTGAGCTGAAGGCAGAGGCTTAACCCACTGAGCCACCCGAGTGCCCCTTTCAGTTGCTTTTGTCAGGTAAACCAATTCTGACAATCCTGAAAAGGGGAAGGCAATGGAGACTACATTTAGTAAAGGGATAGGGTAAGAAAGAGTGTGTTGGGGAAAAGTGAGTTACCATAATTGATGAGATTATAAAGTATAAGAGATGGTGGAAACACAAGATTGGGCTCTGTGTGAAGGAATTTAACTTGATTGTGGAAACAACAAAAACTTTGGATTTGTCCAGAAATATCACTAACATAAGTGGTTTTCAAATTAACTTTTTTTCTGTCTAAGGGGTGGAAAGCCAGCAAACACAAGCACCAGCTATGGTGGGTAACTAGGAGTGGGACGGTGGGACAGTGTGCTTGGAGGCAGCCCTATGACAGCAGTGTGCATTTGTACACAGTCTCAGCAGCAAGTGCACACTCACTTTGCCAAATACCTAGGCATTACTTCCCATTCTGATAGATTTTCTTTCCAAGACATGGACCAGAGACTCTCCATAAGTCCCTCTAATTTCAAGGTTCTATTCTATATTTCCATAACCTGGGTTGGCTTTTTAGAAGCAAAGCTAATTCACTCACTTGGCTTCCAGCAGCAGAATAACTGCTTAGAGCTCATTGAGTCCCACTTGGAGGAAGAAAGGCATGAGATCTGTGTGTCTGCAAGGAAACCACCTTCCTGAGATGTCCCATTAATGACAGCTTCTTTTGTATATGTGCTACCTGAAGGACATGCCTTCTTGGGCCATCTTCTCTCCTCTCTCTTTCGATGACTTGCCTAGGAGATTGAAGAGGCCTTTCATTTTCATGACTGGGGGCAGATGGTCCAGCTAATGGAAAAACAGCATCTTTTTCCAGACTTTCCTTACCAGTCTTCTGTTCCTATTCTCATTGCTTCCCTCCTGGTGCAGGTGAGATCTGAAGCCATCTATATATATGTACTTCAAATATCAGATGTCACCAGGAAACCCAAAGATGGCTGCAAACTAGACATCTAGGACTTCCAGGCTGCTGTAATTTTTCCCTCTGGCTAGGATAGACTCCATAATTTCTGGCCTTTGCTAATGGCTCAGTTATTGATTATGTGTTTGTTTATTTCCCCTGTGCATGTGGTGCTCTCTGAAGTGTTGTAGGAAGTCATAGACCATGGGAGAGCACACAATAGTAGTTAAATATAGATCTTCTGGATCAGGACTCTCTTTAAATGGTAACTCTCTTTAAATGGCAACTCTGTGATTTTTGGGAAGGATCCTCAACCTTGCTCTGTCTCATATTTTCTCATCTGTAAAATGAAGTTGGTAATCCTGGTACCTTTCCATAGGGTTCTCATGACTATTAAGTAAATTAAGGTATAGGTATATAGCTCAGAACAGTATTGATCATAGAATAAAAAGCTTTATACATTTTCAGCACTGTCTGTCATTATTATTCTATAATTATGTATTTTTATATATATGATACATATACACACATATACATATAATTATATAATATGTGTCTTCTTATAGAAGAACTGGTCATGAACACCAATAACTGAAATAAGAGGTAGAATATGACAAATGTTAATGTATAATCAACTAAGTGAAGTAATGTGAGAATTAAGATAGTTTGATGGAATGAAATCAGAGAAGAGTTTATAAAGGAAGGTGTATCTGAATAACTGTCAGGTGGATTTATGTTCTAGTCCCATAAATTTAAGAGTTTGAGGACTCCTTTTCTCTGATATCCTCTTGTCTTGTAGTATTTTCCCCTTGGATCGTCAAATTTTTCAAACCATGTGACATTATTTGGGGACTTTGTTACTGTAGAAATCAGGAACCTGCTGAATTCACAAGGTCTTTCTTTTGTAATAGATGAAAATCAGACTATCTTAATTATTTCTGTTATACATGTTCTACTAAAATGTGAACACACCTTGAAGAGACCAGCACTTTTGTCTTTCTTTCTCAAAGATGATATATTTTCACATATTTTTTTTTAAGATTTTATTTATTTATTGACAGACATATCACAAGTAGGCAGAGAGGCAGGCAGAGAGAGAGGAAGGGACGCAGGCTCCCCACTGAGCAGAGAGCCCGATGTGGGGCTTGATCCCAGGACCCTGAGATCATGACCTGAGCCCAAGGCAGCGGCTTTAACCCACTGAGCCACCCAGGTGCCCCTCACATATATTTTTTTAAAAGGAGTATTCATTATCTTGGTCATGCTTTTTGCAAGTCCCTCATATTAGTGCCAGTACAGTAATACAAATATTTCATCCTAAGACATTATGTCTTCTGATTTTCATCATTCTTATGGAAGCTAAAAATTCAAATTGTGCCCATGTTTCTCTAACTAAAAACTTCATCATCTCTTCTCAGTCCATAGTCCATTTATTGCTAAACCCTAGTCACAAAACTGTCTTTTTCTCCATCCTTCCTGATGCTGCTGGGTGCAGACCTCTGTTATTACTTATCTGAATAATTACAAGGATTTTCTTATATTTGTGTATAAGTACCCATACCATTAGCATGATATCCAAGACCCCTTTCTACTACAACTTTTCTCACCAGCTACACCTCCTCCCCTGGCAGCCTACATACCCTGTATTCCAACCACATGGATGATTTCATGTTTTCCAAAAGTACCATGATATTTCAAACCACATTCATGTAGAATATTCTTCCCTTTTCTGCCTGGAAAGTTCCTCTTCATCTCTCTCTCTTTTTTTTTTTTCAATTTATTTATTTTTAGAAAAACAGTATTCATTATTTTTTCACCACACCCAGTGCTCCATGCAAGCCGTGCCCTCTATAATACCCACCACCTGGTACCCCAACCTCCCACCCCCCGCCACTTCAAACCTCTCAGATTGTTTTTCAGAGTCCATAATCTCTCATGGTTCACCTCCCTATCCAATTTACCCCAACTTCCTTCTCCTCTCTAACACCCCTTGTCCTCCATGCTATTTGTTATGCTCCACAAATAAGTGAAACCATATGATAATTGGCTCTCTCTGCTTGACTTATTTCACTCAGCATAATCTCTTCCAGTCCCGTCCATGTTGCTACAAAAGTTGGGTATTCATCCTTTCTGATGGAGGCATAATACTCCATAGTGTATATGGACCACATCTTCCTTATCCATTTGTCCATTGAAGGGCATCTTGGTTCTTTCCATAGTTTGGCGACCGTGGCCATTGCTGCTATAAACATTGGGGTACAGATGGCCCTTCTTTTCACGACATCTGTATCTTTGGGGTAAATACCCAGGAGTTCAATTGCAGGGTCTCTTAATACACATATCAACTATCATTTCATCATTGTAAATTTTCTGAGATGCCCCCAAGCATGTAGTTGTTATTTGCTCTGAGCTCATACAACACTTCAATATGTACTGCCCTGTTGCATTTAATATGTTGTGTTATTTTAATTTGCATATCTTTAATTATGAGAAAGAAAAGCATATTCCTTTTTCAAATTTTTATTTAAATTCTAGGTAGTTAACATATAGTGTAATACTGGTTTCAAGAGTAGAGTTTAGTTATTCATCACTTACATACAACCCCCAGTGCTTATCCCAACAAGTGCCCTCCTTAATCCCCACTGCCCATTTAGCCCATCCTCCACCCACCTCCCCTTCTGCAACCCTCAGTTTGTTCTCTATACTGAAGAAGGACAAACATATTTAATATGTCCATGCATCATTCTACCTATAGCTCAGATGCTCAAAATGTATTTGTCAAGTGAATGTTGAATAAATGTCCTTAAAAAATCACATATTATCATTTACAGACAATAGATAAAGTAGCTTTGGCCCAAGGTACAAAATATAAAATATTTGGCAACTATAATGGAACTAATATTTCTTCTGCTTTTTAAAAGATCACATATCAATAAAATACAAACACATTTTTCTTCTATTTGGCTTCACATTTACTTTTTACATTTTTATTGTAAAAGAAAATGCATATAGATAAAACCACACAAACAGATGCATATTTTAGTAAATTATTATAAGGTAAATACTCTTTTTTGCGTCAACCAGGTAAGAAATAGAACTTTGGCAACCATCTCAGAAGCCCCTCCATTGTCTCCTTGAATCTCTTCACTCCCTCCAAAATTAACCACTATTCTATTTCTTTTTTAAGATTTTGCTTATTTATTTATTTGGGAGAGAGTGGAGGGAAGGGGCAAGCAGAGAAGGGGAGAATTTCAAGCAGACTCAATGCTGAATGCAGAACCTGATAGGGGTCTCCATCTCACAGGCCTGAGATCATGACCTGAGCCAAAATCAGGTGTCAGAAGCTTAACCGACTGAGGCACGCAGTTGCTCAGCCACTATTCTATCTTTAATGGTGATCACTATTTTGTCTTTGTTTATGGTTACATTATACTAGGTTATACTCTAAATACTGTAATTAAATATTGTTCATTTTATCTGTATGTCAAAAGGATTTTTCTTTCCTCTTTAAAATCTAGTAAAATAGTAGACAATGTCCTGGTGTTGATTCTTCTAGGTTGTTATTTTCAGGTTCATGGTGTACACCATCATGTTAAATAGGGGAGAAAATAGAGTTTTGACCTGTCCCTTTCCAATCTGAATTCCTTTTTATTCCTTTATTCTGGTGGATAAGACCTCAAATTTTAAATAGAAGTGACAGGTGAATTCTTGTTTTGCTCTTTTTCTTTAATAGAAAGTATTTGGCTTATTGTTAAGAAAGTATTGGCTTATCATTGGTTTTAGTTGTAGGATTTTTTAGATACCCTATATCAGATTGAGAAAGATTTCTTCTGTTCCTATTTGGCTGAAAGGCTGTGTCAAGAGTGGATGTTGAAATGTATCATTTTTTTTTCTTTATTTATTGAGATGATTTCATGATTTTGGATCAGGTGCTGGACATTGTGAATTTTTATGGTCTTGGATTTTGAGAGTGTCTAGATTTTGTTTTCTTACTTTGAAGAGAATTAAAATTTGTTTTGAGGGGCACCTGGGTGGCTGAGAGGGTTAAAGCTCTCTGCTCAGCAGGGACCCTGCTTCCCTTCCTCTTCTCTCTCTGCCTGCCTCTCTGCCTACTTGTGATCTCTGTCTGTCAAATAAATGAATAAAAATCTTTAAAAATAATTTGTAAAATTTGTTTGACAGGCAGTTAATTTACTGAATGATCAACTTTGTCCTTTCAAAACTTGATTTTAAGCTTTGCTAAAGTGGTCCATCAGAGAGCTGCATAGCTTTCTAGTCTGGTAGGTTGGAAGTTGAACATCCCTCAGACCTGTGCAAGCTTCTGTTTTGCTCAGCTTATGATTCTCAGGAGTCTAACCATAAACAAACTAAGCTGAGTATTCAGCCAAAGACTCCAGGGAATCCCTATGGTATTTTCTGGAACTTTTGTCCTGCATGTTCTCTCCTCTTCATACTCTGCCCTGAAAATCACATCTACATCTCAGTCTTAATTGAAATCTGCATCTTTGGTTACTCAGATCAGCATAACTGCTTGGGTTTCTTCTCCATGTGCATGTAGTTATCAATTCTGTACAGACCCAATGACTGTATTTTCCTGTAGGAGAATTTCTCCAAATTTCTAGAAATGGATCCCTCCATGTCATCCTAACACCCATTTCCTGGTGCAGACTTTATCAGGCTTTCTAAGTGGTCTTTTCACTTCTAACCTAGGTACCCTCAAATTAGTTCTCTACATAAGTAATTGGTCTAAAATACAAAAACAGGGGTGCCCAGGTGGCTCAGTCATTAAGCATCTGCCTTCAGCTTAGGTCATTATCTCAGGGTCCTGGGATTGAACCCCATGTTGGGCTCTCTGATCATCAGGGAGTCTGATTCTCCCTCTCCCTCTTTGCTCTCTCTCTCTCTTTCTCTCAAATAAATAAATAAAATGTTTCAAAAAATAAAATACAAATACAAATCTAAGCAATTTACTGTTCTCTATAAAAATCCTTCAAGTGTGCCTTATTCTTTTAATAATAGAATATGTTACATGCTAAAAAGACTCCTACTTCACAGCTTCTCCTACCTCTTAGCACTTTCAGCCTTGAATTTTATACTGGGAAGTACTGGAGCTCCTTCTCATTTCCTGTGCACAGCATGCTTTTTCACACTTTGTGTATTTCTCAAGCTGTTTCTACTGCCTGGTGTGCCCAGTCCCTTCTCTTTACCTGGCCAATTACAATACAGCATAGACAAGGTCTATTCCAGGAACATTTCCTGGACACCCAGCCCAGAGAAGTCATCTTCCTCAGTGCTACCGCCACACCCTATGATTACCTCTATGTCTACAATAGGACATTCTCTTATATACTAATTGTTACTTGGCAGTATTTTTCCTCTGGATTGTGTAATCTTGCCAAGAGCTAGTTTGTAAATGTAAAGCCTATTGCAGTGTCAGATCCATACTATGTTCTCAGTAGTGGTTATGGAACTGTATTATGAGAAGTAGTGTCTTTGTGTGCATCATGAGACACAGATATGTCTATGAACATTAGAAATGTAAGAAAACTAAGGATCACTAAATATAACCCTCTTATTTTACAAATGGGGAATTTGAGGCACATAATAAATCCTGGGCTGGAAACAGACTATCTTGGTTATTAGTCTGGTAATATTTCTAGGAATATCATTCCGGGCATGCTAGGAAGATAAAAAAATATTTTCTTCATGCATTATTTACTTTAAAATGTTATGCCCTCACAGTAAATGTCAAATGATAATCAGATTTGATTTGTGCATCCCTCAAATTACATTCACCTATATTTGTGGCATTCTATTTTATGCTACATTTTTAAACTCTCAGAAGTATAATTTTGTCCCGAAACTACTGCTTTGATCGTCAACCAAGCCAATAAGGTGTTGGCTTTCCTCAGGATGTTGTACTGTTTGGCAAAGTGGGATGGCTTTTGTATCCTGCATTTCTTACAAGTATTGAAGAGACTATTTGCAGAAAACATATTTATGCTTTTCTCCAGGAAAGACATTGAGTTTCAGGGGGAATGTTTCCATTTATCTTTTTGGGGAAATCAGCTATCATCATGGGTTGAGTTAGGTTTGAGTTAGGTTAGGAGTTAGGATTGAGAGTATCTAGTCAGAGAAAATAGAATTCTAAGAAAATAAATAAACAAATAAATAAAATTTTCTTTATACTGAACATGGTAAGTGTGGAATTTTAGCTTTGACTTGACTGTTAGGAAACTATAGTTAAAAGCACTGTTGAAAGGTTTTTGAGAATCCATCTAATAAAATGGTACTTCTAAACAAATCTGAACTCTTCTGAGCTCTGTACTATAATAACAGATCAGCCATTATGAAGCAATGTATCTGAACCTTATTAATTTAACTTATGGGGAAAAAAACACCCCAATGAGTTCTGATTCGACATTTTATCCTCTAGTTTTATTGAGGCTTTGATATGAGAAATGGGTGTACAAAAGAGTTTTCTACTATCTAATACCAACGGGCTGTGGCATTGCCTATCTCTGTGTCTGTAAGCTCATAGGAAGTACTCAAGTAGAACTTAAGCTGAGGCGTAGGGGAATATAGGTACTTCTCTGGAAAACTGATAGGTAGTGTTTTGAAACTAAATGTAATTCAAATAATATTTACATCTTCTTGTTTTGGAGTCACTGGTTTCGAGGACTAGAAACCAAATCTGACTCCCTAAGCAAATGACACAGACTGGCAGGTTACAGTAAGCATGCCCAGACTGAATTGGAGGCAGAAACCAGTGCCTGTTTGGAGGGTTGGAACCAAAACAACAGTAGTCAGCAAGTCTGATCAGGACACTGACTGTGGGAGAAACACATTCTAATATTTATTTTGGATTTGGGACATACATGCTGAATTCAGACGTCCAGGAGAGATTATTTCATTGGCTGACTTTAAGCCCTAGACCTATCTGCAGTGTCTAGGGCAAGAAGAAGAAGTCTTTGGCCCTCAGGCTTACATAATGGAATGTTGGCACATGGATTCACCTTCTACTGAGATACCACATAAGAAGGGAGGGGTGATTCTGGGAACTATTAAGAAGGAGAAGGTAGGTTAAAAAAAAAAAGGAGGAGAAGGTAGGTATTGAGGTATCAAAATATGTCAAGTTCTGTCTTCTACTTGCTGACAAGAGAGAAAAAGAAAATGTTCTTTGTCTCATAGAGCTTACAGTTCTGTAGGAAATATAAACAAACAAACAAACAAACAAAAAGGTCAAGGGGAAAAGGTCTCAAATGAAGTGAGAAAAGTCCTCGGTACAGGAGAAGGTGTCCTAAATCTGTCAGTGAGAACCATGTTGTGTATCTTCCATCCTGGTTTGCAAGACGCTGAAGGGGAAACCCTATGTCAGCTATGTTATTGGTTCCTGATACTTCCCTCTACTGTCTTCATCTCTTTCTACTTTCTCATTTGCTACATTAATTACCTTTCATTCTTGTGCACACAGTGCTGATTCACATGTATTAGGACAGAAACAAAAATAAACACTGTCACCGAGTGAACACACCCACTTCTGACCAGGCCTAGAGATGCGGTAGAATTCTAAGGCAAATGTTCTCATGCAGAACTTACATATGAGAAAACACTTTGGATGTTGAGTGAGTTGTCCTGCACTAGTGAATGTCAAAACCCGGTTTCTAACTATTTGTATGGATCCAAAAAAGCAAATTCTTGGGAAGAAGAACCACATGTTATAAAATAATAAATACGTAAATGCATAGTAAATATTTTCTGACACTTACTACAGAAATAGGACAATCCCCAAAGAATGCCAGTAAAGGATCCAGGTAAAGAATAAATGTGTTCAAGGTTACAGTAACACACTTGTGGCCTCGGAGACATTTCTCCAGGAGCAGTGGTGGGGATTTAAGAGCCTGGATGAGAATTGAGAAGACAGGGACCTCAGTGCAGCATTCCTGTTTTCCATCCCATCTTTGTTACTATAGAGAAGTCACCTAAAATTATTTGAACATTCAGTTCTCATCTATAATATAAAATAATAATATCTCTCTCACAGAGGTGGTTATAAAATTTAAAGACAATACATGTGAAATTATTTTAATAACTTTGGATGTTTCAGAAACGCATTTATGTTTACTGTCTTAATGATGCCACAGGGAGTACTAATGTGTATTATAAATCTTCCAAGTGTTTCTTCCTGTTTTTCACAGTTTAGAACTGTGATTGTTTAGTTCAGTGACTTAGCAAAGAAAATAATTCTCCTTGAAATATAGGAATCAATTCACAGCTCCACTTCAGTGCAACTGGGGTTTTCTCTCCGGGCTGTGAAGTTTTGCACCATTTCTTCTATAATTCACTGCTGACTTGGACAGCAGGACTATTTTTCAGTGGGAGTTAACAAGTGCCTCTCCCAGAGAAGCATTTACTGGAAGGGGAATCATGTCTCTCACATTACTCTCCCTGGTAATCTTTTCAGTTAGCTTTGTCTCAACATTTGTGGAGGGTTCTGGGTGCTCTGGGACCATTTCCATTCGCACTTTTGGAAAGATGATTTAAATACTCTATTTTCAAAACTACAGTTACTGTGGGATTTCTCTGTAGGGAGAGAACCTTAGTGAGAAAGAATTTTGTGATTCATGTGCTTGCACAGTGCATTCGTGGCACTATGAGGCTATAAACCATCTTGAGATGGAACAGAAGGATTTCTGTTCACCAAGAAATCTGGCCTCAGTGAAAATCAAGAATCAGGCGCGCTCTTTCTCTCTCTCTCTCTGTCTGACTTTGTCTCTCAATATGTCTTCTTCCCTCTCTCCTTGCATCTTTTTCTCTCTTCCTTCCTCTTAATAGTTAGATGCAAAAATGTTCATTTTGAGATACGTCCAGATTCATTCAGGTTTCCCTTCATTCCCTGGAATCTCCAATCTCACCATATCTCCTGAAGCCGTTTGTCCTCAGTCCTACAGAGAGAGGTATTAAAACAGAAAACCAAGTACCTCAACACTTGTCAGAGATGAAAATTATGTACTCACTGCTGAGATTCACCCCAGCAGGACACTGGGAGGGACGGTGGCTCTTATAACAATGAAAGAGAAAGTTTTGGTGAATACTTTGTGGGCTCTGTGCCAGCACCCGCACTTATTAGCTATTTTCCTTTGATTGAGACAGTTAATTTCTATGAGCCTCAATTTAAAAAAAATTTTTTTAAGATTTTATTTATTTATTTATTTGAGAGACAGATTAGTCACAAGTCAGCAGAGCTGCAGGCATGGGGAGAGGGGGAGGCAGGCTCCCTGTTGAACAGAGAGCCCGATGATGCGGGGCTCGATCCCAGAACCCTGAGATCAAGACCTGAGTGGAAAGCAGAGGCTTAACACATTGAGCCATCTAGGGACCCCATCAATCTTTTTAATCTTTAAAAGGGAGGAAGGAATGATTGTCAGGGATTTTGTGAACAAAAAACAATGAACAATGAATTGGATAGTTAATAGACAAATAGGGGAGGAATTAGTGTTTGAAGTTAACTTCCTGAACTGGTAGGCACTAGATCTCTCTCTATCCAGAGATGGAGTTACCTTTTCACAGGATGCTTTTTTGTTACCTTTTCTGCTTCACACTTTGTTGAGGTGTTGACAGTGAATTGTCCAATCCTGGTATGAAACAGTCACAATCAATCCCTGGCTATTTTTCCTCAGCTCGAAGGCTTTCATGAATGTGTGCAAAAATAAGTGTTCTTTCTTGATCCTTGTGAGCACATGTCAACACATCGAACCATACTCTTCATGTCTCTTTGCTGAATTTCAACACCACATGGACAAATCAGTCAGATCACATATTAATGGGGCAAATTATACCAAGGATTTAATGTTCTTAATAAAAGGGTACAATCTCTCAGCAGTTCCTTTGCATCTCCCCTACCTGACTCTTGCTCAGATAATTTCTTCCACCTTGAAGGCTGTTCAACAAATATTAGATTATTAACAGGTGTAATGTAGAAATAATAATAGTGTGGAAGGGAAAACATTTTTCCTTCCCTCCTTGTTTCTTTATTTCCTTCCTCCCCTCCTCCCTCTTTTATTCTTTCCTTTTCTTCCTGTGTCCCTCCCTCCTTCTCTCCCTCCTTCCTTTCCTTCTTCCTTCCTTCATCTACAGAGGTTGTTTATAAAATCCAGCCAGAGCTGTGGGCATTTTCATGGAAATAAAGGAGGAAAAAAAATGAAGTTTGCCCCACCAAAAGGATGTTGCTTAGATACCCTAGGCTTTTGGGTAGAACTCTTGATGGAGTTAAGATGCTGGGAGTTGGGAATTTAGAAGTGAGAGTGAGCTATAATTAAAGCCCAAATTTAAAGTTCATTTGCTGATTATATCAAGGTGATCTACTCCTGCCCAAAGAACCTATGAGAAGGAAGACCAAAACTTTTCTCAAGAACAGTAGTATCACTGGGAGTTTTAAATTGTTTCTTTACTTATTTGTCAGAGAAAGAGCAAGTGAGCCTGAGTAGGGGGAGTGGCAGGCAGAGGGAGAAGCGGCTCCCTGCCAGACAAAGAGCTGGATGTGCGACTCGATGCCAGGACCCTGGGCTCATGACGTGAGCCAAAGGCTGACACTTAACTGGCTGAGCCACCCAGGAGTCTAAATTATTTCTATATGTTTCATACACAATATTCAGCATATAATAAAAAAATTAACTGGGTATGCAGAAGGATAAGAATTTATCAAAATTCAGGGCACCTGGGTGGCTCAGTGGGTTAAAGCCTCTGCCTTTGGCTCAGGTCCTGATCCTTTCTGGGGTCCTGGGATTAAGGCCCACATCAGGCTCTCTGCTCTGCAGGGAGCCTGCTTCCTCCTCTCTGTCTCCGCCTGCCTCTCTGCCTACTTGTGATCTCTGTTTATCAAGTAAATAAATAAAATCTTTAAAAAAAAAAAGCAACTCAAAAAATAAAATTCTTTAAAAAAAGAATTTATCAAAATTCAAGGGGAAAGCAGATAATGATCAACAGACAACAAATATTACAGATATTTAAGCTATCAGGAAATAAATGTAACAACACTTAAAAATATGTTAATATGTTAAAAACAAAAACAAAACAAAACTGGGGCTCCTTGGTGGCTCAGTCAGCTAAGCATCTGCCTTCGGCTCAAGTCATGATCCCGGGGTCCTGGGACTGATTCCTGCATCAGGTTCCTTGCTCAGTGGGGAGTCTGCTTCTCCTTCTCCCTCTGCATCTTTCTCTGGCTTGCACTCTCTCTCTGTCAAATAAAATCTTCTAAACAAATGTTCAAAAACTAAAGATAAATATAAAATTTTAGCAGCTAACTAGAAAATATAGAAAATTAAAGTGCAATATTTGAAGTGTTTGATAGAAAAAAAATAACAGCACAGTAGATAAACTGAAGGGGCATTTAAAGCAATAAACATCTAGTTGAATACAGTAAAAACTCTTGAAAAATAAAGACAGAAAAGCTTAAAAGCAACTAAAGGTGGTGGTGGGGGGTCACCCAAAAGGAACAACATTAAGGTTCATAACTAACTTCATAATTGAAATAATGAAAACTAGAAGTCAAAGAAAGGAATCTTCAAAGTGCTGAAAGAAGATAGTTGCAAATCTAGAATTGTATGGCCTCCAAGAAGGAAGAGAAATAAAAACTTTTTAGACACACAGGGGAGTCATCAGCAGGCAGGTACTGGAAGAAGTATTATTGGGTGTCCTTCTGGCACAAGAAAAATGCTCCTAAATGGAAGTAAAGATGGAAGAAGAAAGGAAAAACAATGAAAAAGGTCATTATGTGGCAAATGTAAATAAACATTGACTCTAATATCCTATGGAGGTTAAAGTAGAAAGTATTAAAATAGATCAGTTTAAAAAAAGAAGGTGGAAAGAGCTTCAAAACACTAAGTTCTGCATTTTCTAGGAAATAAGTAAAAGTTCTAGTTTAAATGAAATCTTAATAACTAAAGATGTATAATATAGTTTCTAGAGTCATCACTAAGAAAAAATGAGTAAAGAGCATTCAACTATCAAATCAGTAGTGCTGGAAATGGAATAATAAAAACAGTCAATCTCTTCAAAAGAAGACATAAAGGAGAAAAAAGGAGTATAAAGAATATAATATAAAATATGAATTATTATATATAAAGCACATTATAATATATAAGGAATAAAAAGGAAAAGTTAGGTCATATTTATAAATCCAGTAAGCCTGTATTATAATAAATGTAAATGGACTAAATATTTCCATTAAATTTCAATGCTATAAGATTGAATTTCAAAGTCCAGAATCTGCTTACTGCTACTTATGTGAAACATAGTTTAAATGAAAGGTTACAAAAAAAAGAAAGAAAGTAAAAGATGGAAAGAATAAATCATTCAAACATTAACTAAATCAATCTAACATAGCTATGCTATTATCAAATTATGCTTTCATGCAAGAAGCATTAAAGACAAAGGGGGATGCTTCATAATAATAAAAGGATCAATTTACCTGGAAATATAAAACTTAAAAATGTATGTGTGAATAATAAATAATACAGCCTAAAATACGAGCAAAATTAAATTTGACAGAACTAGAAGAAAAAATAGTCCCCAAATAATATTTTTTTAGAAAAGTTTATTTCTTTATTTAAGAGAGAGGGAGAGAGCACAAGTAGGAAAAGGTGGGCAAGGGGAGAAGCAGACTCCCTGCTGAGCAGAGATCTTGATGTAGGTCTTGATCCCAGGATGTTGAGATCATGATCTGAGCCGAAAGCAAGAGCTTAATTGACTGAGCCCTCCAGGTGCCCCTCAAAAGTAATAATAAATTTCAGTGGCATACTGTGGCAAAACTTTAAAATGCCAAAACCAAAGAAAACACATATTTTTAAAAGTCAGTACATAAAGATAGATCACATATAGAATATCAGTTAAACTGACACATGACTAATTAATCAAGAATAACAGTGGAAGAGCCAGAAAATGGAAGAATAATACTTTCAAAGAGCTGAGAGAAAATAATTGCCAGCCTAGGATTTTATACCCAAAATATAATCTTTGAAAAACAGAGGTAAAATAAAGACATTACTAGATAAGGAAAGGCAAGATAGTGTCTCACTAGAGAATTTCACAAAAAGAATTTCTAAAAGATGTACTTTGGAAATAGAAAAAATATCCCAGAAGGAATTTCTGAGATACGAGGTGTATGAGCAAAGAAATTGGTAAATAGGTAGGTTAACATATTGAATGTTTTCATTTTAAATAACACTAACAGCATTAATATTAGTATAAATAATAATAGCCACACTGGGGTGCCCGGGTGGTGCAGTTGGTTAAACACTCAACTCTTGATTTCAGCTTAGGCTGAAATTACCTCTGGGTAATGAAATCAAGCCCTACATCCAGCTCTATGCTCAGTGTGGGGTCTGCTTGAGATTCTCTCTTCCTCTCCCTCTACCCTTGCCACCACACACTTTCTCGCAAATAAATAAATCAATCTTTAATAATAATAAGCAGAATAGCCACACCATAGAGATAAAATAGTAGGATTTAAATTCTTGAGAGAGTGCAGTGAAAAGTCCTGATATTCTTAATTGTTCAGCATCCTGGGGAGATAAAAGATCTTCATTAATTTCAGGCTTTTAAAATTATGTGTGATAAAATCACAGTGACTACATAAATTCAAAATTGGAGGGGACAGGATGAAAGAAACAACAAACAAATAAAAATAATTTTTAACCTGCAGAAAATGAGATAGAATCAACAAAGGGACAAAAATGGCAGAGCAAGATTTTGAAGTCTAAATATACCAACCACCATAAATTCAAATTGGTTAAACTGACAGGTTAAAATAAATTGCCAGGCTAGATTTAAAACAGGAACCAGTGTAGGTATACACTGTTTTAAGAGACACACATCAGATTCTTCAGTGGGCCTGCTACTAACCTGGGCTGCCTTTAGTTCACTTGGAGGAAACTGGCTCAATGCAGGAGAATCCGCTGGTTGGAATAAGTTATGATGAAGAAAATGGACTTGGGAAAAAATCCTCAAGGAGCTTCCTTTTGTAGTGATGTGCACCCAGCTGACCTTCTGAGCTCACTGAAAACAATTTCCACCATGGTGGTCTTACACAGCCCAGCCATTGCCCCCATTCCTAATGGCCGGACTTCATAAAATGTCCCAATGGAGCCTTTAACTTTTTCAAATATCTAAACTCAGATTCCCCTGGCATCCCTCTGGCAGAATGGAGTCAGTTATGGAATAATGTTTCCATGGCTTTCAAAATGGGCTTCTAGTTTACCAGTTGTTCCATGTCCCTATGTGAATTCAAAAGTGAGTCCTTTGTGAGTGATTACCTGGTTTGTGGGCCATATATGGGGCAGGGAAGAGGTGGGTGTCTCTCAGGTGTGCCAAAAATGTTTAAACTGTATGAGGAAAAGGAGAATTCTTTTTTTTTTTAAGTGATGAAACCACTCTCTACTAGGTGATAAAATAGAAAGGTACTCATCCATGAAATAGAAATAGCTAAAGTCTGCTGCTGCTGACATTTCATTTCTGTTTCTAGAGATAAATGTTCATTACCACAAAATCACCAACAAGGAGGTGGGTCTGGCATTTTAAGATCTGGAGAGTAACTTAACCTCACACAGATAACTCAAGTGAGACACACCTTTTTCTGCTCAGGTCTTCCTCAGGCCAGAATCTACCCCTGTGAGTGGAAAAAAACAACGGCAACAGCTAGTAAATCACTCATTATCTCCCCAGAAATGTTTTCTTCCTCATGACAGACTCTACCTTCTAGCTTCCAAATGTGGAGGTCAATAAGGAAATAATCTTACAATTTCTTAGAAATGGTGGAAAGAGGCTGATGCATTTAGTATTAGGGTTTGCCTAAAGTCAAATCCTCATAACCAGCTCTAACCTAGACTACTACAGGCTCTACGTGGTTCTAGCCATAAGGCTCTCCCTCCCCAGATTTCCCTAATCCCCACACCATATTCATATTCATATTCATATTCAACCAAAATCAGGTATCAGCTGAGCTTCCCAATCTAATGCATAACACCAAGTCCACATCTTCTACACTGGCCTTGACCTTGATCATAAACCTGGCAACTGAGCTGCTATTTTATTCAATACCCACCTTGTACTTGTTTTCCTGGGCCCAGGGATTTATCTTGATTAACTTGCCTCAGAGAATAGTTTATACTATAGTCCCCATTGTTCTTGTCAGCTATTCCCAAAACCAGGAATTGAATGCTCTTTGAAAGAGGCTGGGCTCCTGCTGCCTGTAGACAGATCTAGCTCTTGCCCTGTGTCCAGATGGTACTGCAAGTAGGTTTCTCTCATTTCTTCAGGTGACCTCTGAGTTTGGCTGGTACCCTCAACCCACCAGCAGCATCTGGAGTCACTGAGTCCAGATGAGGCTTAGCAGTTATCATTCCACATAGGACTGGACTGGTATCCCCTCTACCACCAAGACTGGGGGTGGGGGGCAGTTCTCAATAAGGTCTTAGATACTTGGCCTTTCTTCTCTCTTCCACTGCAATTAACTGGTTAGTGTTTCCTAGATATAACTCAGAGTAGATATACCTATCCCAATTTCATGGGGTTTAAATGAATTTTACTTCTATTTATTTTTATTGATTATTTTTATTGATGTCAAGCCAATACTTGATTTAATTTTCAACCAAAGTTATTTCTACTTTGGCCATAATGAGATTTCAATTTTAAAAAATATATGTAAAATCTACTTATTTTTCAGGTAAATATTTACTGAATATCATTTCAGCGTTATGAGAGAGGCTATGTCCTCGGCCTAAATTTTACTCTTAGTTATGTTAGACACTGCTGAGATACCTTTAACTTTTACTTCACAGGAAATCCCCAAAAATGTATGTCACGCAGGCAGAAATGATTTTATGCAGTTTGGTTTGTCTAAACAAAGTGAGATATCGATATAAACTTTCCTCTTCAATGACTTTAAGACACTGAATACATAACAGCATTTTGACGTAAAAATCAATTGATTTTTGCCCAAGATCTCTGCAATATGGTTATTAGGAATAAATTAAACACCTAAGGAAATCTGTTCCCAGCCTCCATCTGCTTCTCCTCATTAGGGGTAGTGTCAGAGTTATGCAGAGGATTGTCACAGGGGAAGCTGCGTGGTCTTCACTCAGCTCACATGTGTTCCCCTCACATCCACTCCCTGCCCAGCATCTCAGGTGCTGAGGAAAGGCAGGGGGAGCAAGACAAGGCCCTGGAGGAATTAGAGAGCTTTGTTTTCACCACAGACTCCTCTTTCTGCTGCAGCCACTCTGTCCACTCTCCTGTGAGGACTGCCGCCCCCCCCTACCCCCAGCCTGGGTATTTGAGTTTTCCCCTAAGGCAAGCACACACTTAATGCTCATTTCAGGGAAGTCTTTCGTAATGCCTGAGGAGAGAACAAGCAAAAGAAACGAGAGAGAGAGAGAGAGAGAGAGAGAGAGAGAGAGAGAAAGAAAGAAAGAAAACAGAAGAAAGGAAGGAAGGAGGGGCTCCCAGGTGGGAAGGAGGAAGAAAGATAAGAAAAATGAAATAAATTTTGTGTTATCCTGATGTCTTTAAAATATTCAGTATTTTACATTGGTTATTGCTGATGCATATATGTATATTAATCCAGAAAACAAGCTGAAGTTTCTTAAATATAGTACATTGTAGAATCTTGAATTTCCCTGTATCTGATAAATAAAAGTTTTTTTTTTTTTTTCTCTTCCCAACCTTTAGACCCTTTTCTTTCTTTTGCACACTAAGGGGCTATAACTTCTCAGACCTTGTTGAACAGCTGCAGTGAAGGTGGACATATAGTTTCCAAAGCTTTAACGGAAATGCTTCTAAAGTTTTTCCATCAGGTATAATTTTTCTGTGCATTTTTGCTACACGGCTTTTATCCAGTAATAGAAATATCTACTTTTGTTCAAATGAGAGCATTTTTAAAATACAAATTTCTTTAATTATTTCTTTCTTGCTTTCTTTCTTTCTTTCTTTCTTTCTTTCTTTCTTTCTTTCCTCCTTCTTTCTTTCTTCAAAGAGAGAGAGATAGCATGATCAGGGGAGGGAGGATAGAGAGAGAGGGAGAGAGAGACAATCCTAAGCAAGTTACATGCCCAGCACAGAGCCTTACACAGGGCTTGATCTCACAATCCTGAGATCACAACCTGAGCTGAAATCAGGAGTCAGATGCTTAACCAACTAAGCCATTCAGGTACCCCCCAGAATATAAATGATTTCTTAAATAATTTTCCCATATATTGAAATAAGGAATTCTTTTGTTTTTTTTAAAAGATATTCTATACTTGATAAACTTTGCATTTCTGATACATTTTATCTTTCTGTCAACATATACACATTTTATAGTTATATACTTACAAATGATTGACTGATAATTTTCCTTCTTCCTACTGCCTTATCAGTTATTGATAGAAAGCTTATTTAAAACTTATCTAGTCTCAGGCTTAAAAAAACTATGTAAGTGACAGGTTAGTCCATGAAGTCAATAACGTTGCCTCATTGTTTTTAAGTGAGCAATATTTTTCTATTGTTTCAGTTTATTCAGTGTTTACAGGACAATCTGTATCATCTACTTCTTTTTAGGTCATCTCTGAGAACTTAAAATATTTAACAAAATTGTTCATTTTATCACTTATTCTTTTATAATTTTAAATCTCAAATTTATAACTTTATATACTTTAATTATTAATATTAATTATTGCTATTTTATCTTTTTTCTAAATCAACAGCATTTTCTGTTTTTCAAGTCATTTTTATATTTTCTGTTAACTTTCTGCTTTTATCTTTATTGATGTCTGGCTTCTATTTCTTATTTATCTTGCTTCTTTTGTTTTTATTTCTTCTCATTTCTGTATTTTTTAGGAATGATCTTTTTATTTTTTTGCAACTATTGATTTAGAAATTATTCATTCATTGGTGTATTTCCATCACATGGTTTATATGCTTTAAGATTTCAGCATCAGCTTTAAGGAGTCTATAATTAATAGCTCTACTTCTTCCCCAATAGTATGGGGAACATAGGTTACCCTCATCTGCAAACAACAGATGGTACTCACATACCCGTGACCCATGTTCAAAAGAATAAATTTTTTTCCCCTATTTCATCCATCCACAAAAATTAACTCAAAATGGACCAGACACTTAAATCTAAGAGCTAAAACAGTAAATTTCCTAGAAGAAAATACAGGAGTAAATCTTGATGACTTATGGTTAGGCAATAGTTTCTTAGATAAGGACACTCAAATCATAAGAGAGACAAGAAAAATACATAAATTGGATGTTACCAAAATTGAAACTTTTGTCTTCCAAAGACATAAGAAAATGAAAAGATAACCCACAGAATGGGAGAAAATATTTGCAAGTCCTATTTGATAAGAAGCTTATAAAAAATTAAAAACCCTTATAAATTAATAACAAAAATCCTTTGAATAGACATTTCTCCAAAGAAGATATATAAATGGTCAATATGCACATGAAAACATGCTCAACATTCTTCTTCATTATTCATTATCCATCATGTAAAGGGAAATCAAAACCACAATAAAATACCACTTCACACTCACTAGGTTGGCTATAATAAATAAATAAATGAATATATATGTGTGTGTGTGTATACTTATATATATATGAGCTATAATGTAGAAAAATTGAAAACCGTATCCTTGTTAATGGGAATGTGAGGTGATTCTTTGGAAAGGCGTTGGGTTGTTCCTCAAAATGTTAAACATAGAATGATTATATGACCTGGCATATATGCCCAAGAGAATGGAAAACATACATCCACACAAAAACTTGTTCATGAATTTTTATAGCAGTATTGTTCATAATAGACAAAAAGTGGAAACAACCCCAACGACCATTCATTTATGAATGGATAAATAAAATGCATTGTATCAATACAATGGAATACAAATTTGGCAGTAAAAAATGAAGTACATGCATGCTACAATGGAATAAATCTTGAAATCATAATATTGAGTGGAAGAAGGCAGTTATAAAACACTACACATTGTATGTTTCTACTTACATAAAGTGCTCAGAATGGACAAGTCATAAAGAGATGGAAGGTATCAGGAATGAGAAATTGTTACTAATGGGTGTGAGTTTCTTTTGGGGGTGATTAAAATGAGATCATGGTGATGGATGCATAACACTGAAGACACTAAAAAATCACTGAACTGTGTACTTTAAATGAGTGACTTTTGTGAAATGTGGTTTATATATCAATAACTAGCTATTTTAAAAGAGAATTTCTTGGGATACTTATGTGACTCAGTCAGTGAAGCATCTGACTCTTGTCTTTGGCTCAGGTCATGATCTCAGGGTCCTGAAACTGAGCCCCTGCCTCAGGCTCTGCACTCAGTAGGGAGTCTGCTTGAGAATCTCTCCCTCCACCCATTTCCCTCCACCCAATAAATAAATCAATCAATCTTTAAAACAAACATACAAAAAGTCTTTCTTTAAGATACTGGTGGCCTTTTTGTCTCACAGGCAGTAGCTATCTTGAAGCACATCAGGTAGGTACAGTGCTTATCCCTGAGAAGCTACCCAAAGCGTATCTTGGTTTGGTCTAGGGAGCACCAGTACAGAATGCCTTTATTTTTCTGGAAGGTCTGTTTGAGAGCAGCAGTAGCTTCGGATTTCTGAAAGATACTGCTACACATTTCCACTATCAGGTCTAACAAACTGATTTCCTTATGGGATAGATAAATGACATATTCACTAAGGGAACTCTTGTGAGTTATCACTATGAATTAATGTGTAGACAGAAGCCAGAGTGCTCAGCCAAGAACAGTAATGGGCACGCAAGATAGTGGTGGGTTATGGATCCAATTTGTTGAATTTTTTGTGAGGATTTACCTATACATATATTTGTGCACATGGGCAATATGAGAGGTAAAGCATGTGGATATATTTATGCAGGAATGTAATGACTTGTGGGGAGCTGCTCTTGGCTGCAAATGTGTAAATATTGAGAATATGAATAAATTTTAAGGTCCATTTAGGGAAATGAGAAATCATTTACATATCAGTCAACAACTATTTTTTTTTTCTTTTTAATCAGACATACCCATAACTTGCTCAAGTGCAGGGATAGGTTTGTTATTGAATTTAAAATAGTTAATTTACAGACAGACTTTAGTGCAGAACAGGCATTGCCATTGGCTTTTCAAAATCAATGGAGCTGCAAATAAAATGCATGATATTATTGAGTTTGTGCAGAAAATGGGTAGTTCTTTTTTATTGGTGATTTAAGTTTATGGCTTTCACCAACTACACTTGCTGAATACAGAAGGAAGGACCAGAATCTGAGTAATTCCATGCTTTCTCGATCCCCCTGTCAGGGCCCTTGCTAGGGGAGACTGGAGTGGCCAAATAGTGTGTTCTGAGAGTGAGACTCATTTTCCTCTTGAGTTTGCAGAGCACCCACAGCCTCTCCAGAGAGTTCACTTACCATGAGTGAGATCCTGGGAGTTTGTTCTGCTCCTTCTTGGAGATTCCCCATCCCCTATTTCCATGAATACATGAGAACACCACCAATTAATGACTTCTGGTTGTGAATTACTTCTGGTTCTGGCTACATCCCTTGTGAGATGGCAAAGACACTGCTTTTTACTTCAGTGTTTTTGAACCCACTTATTTCCAACCAACTCCGCTGTGCTAAGAATCTTATGCATGCAAAAAGCAAGTAATATTGGTTCATGGACTCAGCGTTGCATGAGAACCTAGAGTAAAAGGGTTGAAGTGGGGGGGGGGTAAAACAAGGAGAGGGAGGAAGGAAAGGAAAAAAGAGAGAGAGAGGGAAGGAAAATAGCATTCATATTCCAGACTGTTCTCAGTCTTCACTTGCAATACGGCAACACCAGGCATCAGTAGAAATTTTACATGAGCTCAGTCCTGATTCCTTTCCAGAGGAATAACTGGATCAAAATTCCCAGAATAACTTAACTTAGCATGAGTTATTTTATCCCCACTCTATGCCTCATTACCCTGTCTCCTTGACCTATCATTCAGGACATCCAGGATTTGAACCCAGTTGCATCTCGACTGGTGTGGGGTGTGATCTTCCCACTGGTAGGCTGTGATCAAACTGTACTGTTTTGCCAGAAAGTCCCATACATTCTAGAACTTGGTGCTACCTGGGAGATCCTTCCAGTTCCTTTATTACTCCAGCTTCCAAATTTTAGTTCTTGCCCTCTCTGAGTTTGCAAATATGATGCAGAGATGCCCTAAGCCTTTTGGATCTGAGGCCACCTGTGAGAGTCCTGCTGAGCTGAAGTGTATGGTTTGGAGGAAAATCTCAGCTGTAGGTACTAGGCATTCCTGGCTTTGCTACCCACTGGCTGTTGAGGATCTGATGCTGACTAGTTTACTAGTTCCTAGTTTACTTGGAGCCTCCTCTAAATCCACTATATTTGAAATGCTAATGGTAATATTTACCTTATGGTTTACCTTGAGGAATAAATGCTATAACACAGTGAGACCCAGAAAATATGGGCTCTTTGTGGCCTAATGTATCTGGTCCAGGGACTCTGGCTATCCCAGTCCTTGTTCAGATACCTCAAAGGTGGAAAGTATCCATATCTCAGCACACCTGCAATTCTTTGATTGTGTCTCAGCTTCTAGCAAGATTTTGATAAAAGGTAGATAAAGCACCTACCACAATGCGTGGCCCTGTGCCACTCAAGAACTATTATTTCCCTACACTACCCCTGAGCAAAGGATAACTTTTCCAATCATGTGTCCCTGAAGCCCCAGGTGGTCAAGTTAGTACCAGTCACCACATCAAAAATCAGTGAGCGACCGTGTCTGCCCTCGCCCTGATCCAGGTGAGTAAGTAATTATACTTTCCTCCAGACCCCTCTCAAAGCCCCCATTTTTTAGCCCCACCAAGGCAATGACCTTTCTCCTGTGTTCACACAGCATGTTCACTCTACCTTGTTTTGGGGTCTTTTCATAGCCTTCTTATAGTTTTCCCACATACTATGATGAAAATTTAAAAACATACAGAACATTTAGAATGATACAATGGATATCTCTATCCCTTCCTATATACTTAGACTCCAGAGTTGTTAACTCCCAAGTAGCTCTGATCTTCAGTCCTCACATCCATCCTCACTCAAGTGGGACGTGCTTTCTGGTTGTGAACACACTTTGGTACTCTGTGTTCTGTCACATCTGGGACCCTACCACAGATATCTTTCTTCCATATGCTCCCATGTCCCCTCAGCTCTGGCATTGGTTCCCAAGGCAATCCACTCTTTCTAAACTTTATCCCTCAACCTTGATATATATTGAAGCTTAGTATTTTCAGCCATAGTCTAACTGAAGTTTTACTTATTCTCTTTTCCATCTATGTGACTTGGAGGATGTGTGGACATATTCTATTTTAGTGGCTTACATTGTTCTAATTGCTTTCCCTTATAACAATTTATTCTCGTGCCTTATCTCCATGATATTGGGAGAACCACAGATTTGATCTGTACAGCATCAAGGACACACTTGCACCCTACACATTGAAATTAGGGGTAGATTCTGGCTCTGTACCATTGCAGTTGTGAGAACTGTCCAGTGATGGAGGATATTAGACTATTAGAAAATATTAGAAATATTAGAAAATATTAGAATATTAGAAAATTACTGTAGTCCAAACTTATGCTCAATGTTGAAAGATCAAAGAAATCTCTTGTTCTCAAGGGCCTCACAACTTAATGAGAAAGACAGATACACATCAAGGAATACATGCAATCAGGGAGGGGGGCCTGGGTGGCTATGTTGGTTGAGCGTTGGACTCTTGATTTTGGCTCAGGTCATGATCTCCGTTTTGTGGGATTGAGTCCCCCATCGAGCCCTGCCCCCAGTCAAACCTTCCCTCCATCAACGCCCCCCTCCCACATAAGCCCTCCTGCCCGAGTCTACCACACGTCAGGTTCTACACTCAGTTTCCTGTCTGCTCTTGTCTCTCCCTACCCAACCCCATTCCACTCACCCTCGTGAAAAGTCTCTCTCTCTAAAATAAATAAATAAAATTCTTTTAAGAAATCCAATCAAGGATTACAGCCATCAGGGTAGGGATATATACTGGATACACTGGAGCCACAAAGGAGAGGGCCATCAAATCTACCAGCAGGATACAAGCATCAGATGGTGCCATTGTTTGAATATTCCCAAGTAAGATTACTTTCCACCCAGTGAACTACTTTCTTAGATTTTATTTTTATGGAAGTAATGCTTATACTTAAGACTCCTTCCCCAATGGGCCATTGTATTCTGTTAGTCTGGAAATTTTCTCTAGACACAACTCATAAATGCATGGGGAGAATATGAGATGTGAGTACATTAGAAAGCAGCTAGAGCACATTATTTGTTTAAAATAAGCAACTCACATTTCAGTCCTTGTCAAGCAATCTTTGTCTCAGGCTTTAAGCTCACACACATGTTCTTCCCTGGAAGGAATAGCAAGAGAAATGGTCACTTTATTAGGCATCCTGAAAGGAAGAACTGACCCCCACTCACCTGCCAGATGTCTGGATTAGCCAACATGATCTTGGGTTATGAACTAGGAGGACTAGGGATCCCTTTTCCTGCCATTAGAAATGTGAGGTAAAGGAGAAAGGTGATTAGATTCTTGAACCCACATTAAGATAAAGTTCACATTAATGAGGAATATTGATTTTTTTTAAAAAAATAGGGACTTATATAAATTTAGTCTTAATATGTCAAAGATTTCACTTACCTCAATTCATGAGGGAACAAATAGGATGTTATAACCAGTTCAAAGGAGAATTCAAAGCCAAATAGATATGTATCTCTATTCCCCCAAAAAGTTGTTGGGATATCAGATGTCCTCTCCACTGGACAAACTGTGTTTGCATATCTATGAGAGAATCATCTGTAAATTGAATTATCTATAGATTATAGCTCTAAGACAAAAAAGCCACGAGAACTCAGTAAAATCAAGGAAGCCAGAAGGGGTGCTACAAAATCTCCACTTTTCCATTAAGTTCACTCAGTAAACTTGTTGGTTCATTCCAAATTCTTTCACAGATTACCAACCCCCGCCCCCCAGGGATTACTCCCAGACACCTTGAACAAGATTTAGGTCACTGTTCTCATGGCTTGAGTCATCTCTGCCTCCTCGCCAGACTCACCAGCAACATATCCTTGCTCTTTCCACTCCCTCACTTTCTTTTTTTTTTTTTTTTTTTTTTGATTTTAGCATTTTTTTTCCAATTTATTTATTTTCAGAAAAACATTATTCATTATTTTTTCACTACACCCAGTGCTCCATGCAAGTCGTGCCCTCTATAATACCCACCACCTGGTACCCCAACCTCCCACCCCCCCGCCACTTCAAACCCCTCAGATTGTTTTTCAGAGTCCATAGTCTCTCATGGTTCACCTCCCCTCACTTTCAAGCTGCTGCTCGCTCTTCTCTCAATGTGACCTCAGAAATAAATCATTCATGTCTGTGTCCTCATGCCCCACCTTCCGACAGACCTCCAGACACTCATCAACTTACGCCATTAACTATGTACGAGTTCCAACTGATTACAAGTATGTGTGACACAAAGTCAGAGAAGACAGAAATAAATACAGAGATTAATATGACAACTATGCCTGGCATTTAAAACCACCCCCTCTTATACCTGTGGTTATCTTTAGGCATAATCCCTTGGACTAGAAATCTTATGCAGAGTATTTAGTGTTTCCTTGTCTGTGCTCCAAGAGTACTTAATTTGTTTTAGATTTGTTCTAGATCTAGTTTTATAGACTTCCCCCACTGTAAAAAGCGCTCCTTCAAATAAGGGTCATGTTTTTATTGTCTTCATGCTTCTTCCATCCTCACTCAATTAGGAGTGAAAGGTCAGACAACTCAATTGAATTAAAAGAATTTATTGTACATCATCAAATAAGACCTGGAGAGTTCAACTGAAATAAACTGCAATTATAGCGACAGTCAGAGTAGAAGCTGAGCTGAGCTGAAGGTGGAAACAAACAAAAGATCAGGGTTCAAGGATCCCTGAAATGTCAGAGTCTCAGGGGGCAAATGATTTTTAACCCATTCAGTGGTTCTCCTGTTTCCAACAGGACAAGGTCATCTCATGACCATAAGGCCTCCCACCATAGGGCCACCTGTGTGCCTCTATGATCTCGGTTCTTTTTCACTCATTACTCCAGGTTTACACAGAATCCTTGAGATTTTCCAGATATAGCATGACATTTCAAAACCCATGCCTTTGCCTTTCTGTCTGGAATATACACTTGACTCTTTGGGCTAAGGGCAAAAGGCATCTCCTTTATGAAATTTTTCATGGCTTCCTTTAATGAAATTGACACTCTCACCCTCTGCCCCAACCCATCTCCCTACCCATAAATCAAATTCAGTGAAACCCATAAAGGCTTCAGGTTTACTCGTCCAGTTATGAAAATGCCTTCTTCCTCCAGTCAGATTCGGATCACTGACATTTCAACATTTTTTAGGTGGCCCATACCTTCCCAGTCCTATTTCTTCTCTTTGGAAGGAGCCGCACTAGTCTGACCCTCCCAGTCTACTTTCCTTGAATCACTCATCATTCGGAAGAGGAATGATTTTTCTTAGCTGTCAATGTGGTAAAATGGGCCCCCTCCTCAAGACATTTCTTCCTCTGTGGAAGCTTGCCTGGAGCACAGAAACATCATCATTACACAGTCTGTTTCTAAAACTGTTAAGGGGAACAAAACATGTTACTTTGCTGAGGTTTTCACCCTCCCTGGGCCATCCTCCATCACAGCTCACAAAAGACTGCCATCCAATTATCACACTCTGACAGGCACTTCGCAATTTCCCTGAGCACTTCAGTCAGTTTACTTCCTCTACCTCTTTCATTTTCCAGAGTAATTGCAATGAGTCAGTCTCTCCTGTTGCCTCCCAATTGCCAGGCATCCTCTTTGAGAATGATGAAGGCAGGTACTGTTTAGGACTTTTTGTGTATTTATAATCAGAGCCAGAAAGGCAAGTTTAGATTTGACATTTCCAGTTTCAATTTTGAGTCATTTTGCTCTTCCTAACTCAGCAGTGACTTAGTTTCATCAGGTCACTCTGACGGTCTAAGTCCTTCATTGTCCTTTTTAGGTCATGCAGGATCGATTCCCAGCTCTTGTCCTACTTTAACCCAATTTTCCTTCCCATAGTCCCTGTACCTTCCCTGCCACACACAGTAATATGAACTTCCTACTTCATCAGTCTTGTGTGTTCATTGTTACCAGAAGAACTCTCAAATTCTTCCAACTTTCCTTTCTCTTATGCACTTCCCCTTTGGGTATATTGTTGCTCTTCTGCTAATCCAAGTCTACCCCTTCAAAGGCCAGTTCAATTCCACTGCCTCCAAGCAGATTCACATTCTGCATTTTAAGATTAAGAAAATTAATGAATTCGATGACTCACTCACTTTTTTAATTTGCAGGTACTGCCTTCTAGCCTTTCTGGTTTTATTGGTTGCTAATATTCTCTGTTGTACGAAACCCTGAGATTTGTACACTTCGCAGAGCTCATAGAATTTTCAGGGATGCAGAAAAGTAACAGCTAATCACTTAGCATTGTGGTAAATATATATTATTGATAGAGGCAAGTGTAGGGGTATATGGAGGGTACAGGTGATGGATATTGACCCCAGGTTAAGGGTAAGAAAAGGCTTCCTGGACTGAGGTGCTAGGTGGTGTTTATTAGATACTTAACAGCAGTAGTGCACTCCACCTGGGCAGAATGGCACATGTGGGCCTTCTCATTCTCTTAAATCTTGGCACATGCCATTCTTTCCAGGAGCAAATAGTCAGGGGTGCAGTGCCAGAAGCAGGCAATGGCAGAGCTGGGAGAGTAAGCTTGGTGACTTAAGACTTAAAATGGCCCTACAGGTCAAGGCACAGCACATGGTATATGCTACAAGCCCTGGAGGCATGATGGAAGAATAGTTTTAGGTATCAATTGTCATAATCAGAGACTCTAGAAAGAGCTCTTTCAAAGTGGTATATTAGATGAATCATAGGTGAACACAACTGGTTTTTCTTTATAAATCATATCATTCCAAAATAATCCAGACACAAAATGAAGAAAGCAGAGGTAGTCTCAAGCCCTTGCTTATTTCTTAAAGTGAATGTCATCTTGTGAATGGCTAAGGTCCACAGAGGCAGAAACTGGGCCTGATTTATAGTGACCTTCTCTCAACCCACTTTGAATGTGCTCAACAAAGTAGAGACACTTAGTAGGCCCATATGATGCTCTCTGTCAGGGATGCTGAATTCAAAAACCCAACCTGTGTCTTCTCTCTTACTTTTCCAACACAGATATGGTTTCCAGGTAGGACCTATCATTTCAAATACATTTTTAATAAATATTAAATCCACACAAGGGAAAAATTGCGAAAGCAATACCCATAGTCACCATCTTGCTTATGAAATGGTCATTATGAGTACATTGGATGCTCCTGAGTGAATGTCCGTCTCATCATCCCCTATTCCTGCCACACAGAAAACCCAATTCTGAGTTCTGTTTTTTATCATCATCTAGCTTTCCTTTGTGATGTGAACCCCTCAAAGTGTGTTCTTGATCAACGTATTCTTGAGTTTTACATGTGTTTGAACTTTGTAAGAGCAGAGGCATATCCCGTGCATTCTTCTATGACTTGCCTTTTTTTCAGTGATTAATCTGTTTCTGAGATTCAGCCATACTCATTTTCCCTGTCCTATATCACTAATTAAGTGAGAATATCACAATGTGTTTATCCGTCGCTTTAACAGTGGACAGCTGGGCTCTTTTTGGCCATTGTCACATTGCTGTTATAACTTCCCTTTGTATATTTCCCAACAGATTTACCACTAGCTGATTCCATGATTGGAATCAAAAACTAAACTTTCAATTTCAACTGCTCTTGATATTGCAAATGTAAATGACAATTGTAGAGAAGGGAAGTTTTTTATATGAATGGAAAATAGGAAGACTATTTATATCGCCTTTTCCCACATGATGGAAAAAGTAAGTGGAACTTATAGAGTATTTACATTTCTGTGACCACAGGAATATAACAAAGCAATAGTGCTGTTAGACATTAGCTTGATGGAGCAAAGGTCTTATGTAAGATGAAATATTGCCTCAGATTATTTTGCATGCATATATTTCTCTTATATTTACTGATAATTAAGGAGAAGAAAAAAGACTCTCAAACAAAGTTCAAACAAAAATGTCTGAATGTAAATCTTATAAAAGTAACTTTGGACCACACAACTTGTAATGACAACAATGATTAAAAGTCATACAAAACTGCAACTATTTTCTTAAGAGATTAGACAATTGTTCTAGGAAACTGAATTTTCTTACTTATGTTTTAAGTAATTCACCTCTCAGCATGTTTTGGTGAAACAGTGAGTTTTGGTGAAAGAGCATTTTGACTGGCTCACACCTACAATTATGGTCATTAAAACTGTCCTTCCTGGCTCTGATCCAAACACAAGGTGAGGCTTTTGTCTTTCACAGTGACCTTGGGCAAGCCAATCAATCTGAGCCTCGGATTCCTTTGAATTGTGTTTTATCATCTCAGCCCTGCTTTGCTTAAGTAGCCGAGTTGGTGGAGTGATGCCAAGCATATAGAAGCTCTTTGTAATCAGTAGAATTCTGGACATGTATACTGGATGATGGCGGTGGTGGTGAAAATTATGTTACTAATATGCTCTAATAAACGGACCACAGGAAGACAAAAATTTCTTATTGGGAATGGGGTAAATATTAGGGTTCACTCTGTGTCTTTGAATTTTATGCTACATCAAATGTGTCAGCCTGTGAGTCATACTGATAGGGATTGAATTTGGTCCCTCCAAAAATTTTATATTGAAATCCTAACTCCCACCACCTCAGAATGTAACTTAATTTGGAAATAAGGTCATTGCTGATGTAATTAGTTAAGTTGGGATGGGGTCATGCTGGACTAGAGTGGATCCCTAAGTCCAAAGGGAAAATTTGGACCCACACAAACACACACAGGGGAAATGACTTGTGAAGATAGAGGCAAAGTTGGGAATGATGTTTCTGTAAGCCATGGAGTGCCAGAGATGGCCAGGAACGGCCAGAAAGTAGGAGGGAGGCAAGAATCAAATTCTCACTCAAAGCCTTCAAAGGAACAGACCCTCCCCACATCTTGATTTTTGAACTTCTGACTCCAGAACTGTGAGAAAATGAATTTTGTTTTTGTTTGTTTAAGATGTTATTTATTTCTCAGAGAGAGATTGAGAGAGAGAGAGAATGCATGCATAAGCAGGGAGAGTGACAGAGGGAGAGGGAGAAACAGGCTCCCTGCTGAGCAGGGAGCCCCACATGGCGCTTGATCTCAGGACCCTAGGATCATGACCTGAGCCAAAGGCAGACGCTTAAACTGACCAAGCCACGCAGGCACCCGGATTTCGTTTGTTTAAGATGCTCTTTTTATGGAACATTTTTACAGCAGCCTTAGAAACTAATACACACACATGCACACACACACGCTTAAAATATATTATTAGGGTAATTGTTGCAGTGTTTGGTCAGATTTACAAATTTCTTTCATGGTGATAGAATGGATTATCAACACTAATTTCAGGAAGCCCACTGTTATAATATTTACATGTACAATTTTTTGTTGGTAATAAGCATATAGTCAACTTCACACATCAGTGTGCAAAGAATTTGAAATATAAATTATTTTTCTAAGAGCAGAGCAAAGATTATTTGATGTAATATATTCAGTGCTGCTGAAGACTCATATATCTGCTCTTATGTCTTATTTGATCAATAGTTGGTAAAATCCTTCTTGAAATCAAGTTGGTAAAATGTATTAAGTACCATGAAATACAATCCTCAACCTCTTGTCATCTGCCTGAAAGGAACTTAGTATGGAATTCAAATGCAGAATTATGGGTAAAAGATATTTATTCCAGTGTTATCTTTGTCAATATAAACAGGAATCATCCAAAATGCCCAAGCGCCATGAAGATGGTTAAATTATGACAATTTTTTTCCAGATTTTATTTATTTATTTGACAGAGAGAGAACACAAGTAGGCAGAGAGGCAGGCAGAGAGAGAGAGAGAGAGGAGGAAGCAGGCTCCCTGCCTAGCAGAGAGCCTGATGTGGGACTCGATCCCAGGACCCTGAGATCATGACCTGAGCTGAAGGCAGAGAGGCTTAACCCACTGAGCCACCCAGGCGCCCTCAATTATGACAAATTTTAATTTAAATTACTTTTAATGCTTAAAATACACTGTAGGGTGACAAACAGAATATACATGAAGTAGGGATTTTCAAAGTCTAGTAGAGAAGCTGTTAGGTGTCCGCAAGACTCTTTTAGGAAGTATGTGAAGGTAAAATTAAGTTCACAATAATACTAAGACATTATTTATATTTTCATCTCTTCTATCATGAGTGTACAGTGAAGCTTTCCAGAGTCTATAGGACACATCATGAGTATCCGAAAAAAACCGTTAAAATATTCCTCTTTTTCCAATTTCGTATCTGTGAGGCTAGATTTTCCTCGTATATTTAAGTAAAGCAATATACCACAACAGGTTGAATGCAGAAACATATGTGAGAATCCAGCTGTTCTCTTTTAAGTCAGACATTAAAAAGATTTATAAAATGATATCATTCTTTTCACTAAATGTTTGCTTTTGAAAAAATATAGTCATTTTCACTAACATATATTGTTTGTTTTGACATGCAATGAATTTATTATTGCAATTTTTTAAGGATTTTATTTATTTATTTGATAGACAGCGATTACAAGTAGTCAGAGAGGTAGACGAGGAGAGATGAGGAAGCAGGCTCCCTGCTGAGCAGAGAGCCTGATGTGGGGCTTGATCCCAGGACCCTGAGACCATGACCTGAACTGAAGGCAGAGGCTTTAACACACTGAGCCATCCAGGCACCCCATTATTGCAATTTTAAACAAATAAATGTTTAAGTTATTTGTCAAGTTTAATATCGAACAGCAAATATCAACAAAACACATAAACAACACTCTTGGGAATCTTCAATAATTTTTAAGATGGAAACTGGTTCTGAGAACAGTTTGTAAACTCTTGTTCTAGAAAATATTACTTCAACTATGTAAGGACGAGCTGGAAGGAATTTTCTGAATTATTGGGACTATCCTGAATTGCTAAGAGTGATTACCTATGGATGTCGGGCTTAAGGGTCATTGTTATTTTAACATCTTTACTTGTCTCTGTTCCCAAAATTTTTCACTTTAGCATGTATTTCTTTTACATCTGATGAAGGGTAATTTTTTTTTTTTAATTTGCACTTTCTGTTCTTCACCTTTGAAAAAAATCTTTCTGCACTTAAGCCATCATTTAGAACCTAAAATTGTAAAATGTCTCTTAATTATACTTGCATGGAGTCTCAGCTCATAAAATTCTGCCAGATTTAAGGTCTGCAGACAAATTAACCACAAGTTAGATAGAGGTAGAATTTTTAAATGGAATTTGCACTGCCTCAGCAGCTTCCAGAGAAATGGCCTTTGAAACACCAGAGAAGAGAGGAGGTATCTTCCAGGCGATGTTTATACCAAGGCTGAGATAAAAATTCACTTTGCATTTATTTATTTATTTATCTCCTTACTTATTTGGTTTTAAATTAATTAAAGGGTAATTGACATAGGACCTTAAAATTGTCGGTAACCTTAACTCTTATCCATTTCAAAATCTAACCTGTACAGGGAGGCTCACAACTGGAGCTCACCACCTATATGTTCGGATGTTCCTAATGACCAAAGGTTTTGGTTAAGACAGTTCACTAATCAACAGCTCTGCTTGTTAAAATAAAATAAAAATCTGAGTATGATCTTCTTAATGTCTATAAACCATGGCTAGATGTGTGATCTTGGGTTAGTTCCACAGGTAAAATATTATGTTCTAAATGTGTCACAGGACTAATAATATATGTTCTCATCAAGTTGTTGTGAGGATTATATAACATATGAAAATAAACATAGCAGTACCTGACATACCATTGATGCATAATTTATGTCCAATACCTACTGTTTATTTATTCATCTATTTATTTTTTAGTACTCTCCACACCCAAAATGGGGCTTGAACTCACTACCCCGAGATTAAGAGTCCCATGCTCTTCTGACTGGTACCCTTGTATGATACCTATTGTTATTTTTGTGTTTCCAAATACTTCCAGACTGGTGTTGGGGCCAGCCAACATGGGACCTTCACTATCTTAAGAATATTCTAACATCTACTTACCTTTCTCTGATCAATTTCCAGTATTTACATCCTCCAGGAAAACTTCCAGCTTATTAGGAGTTTTTCTTTGGTTCCAGGACTTCTCGAGCATATATTGCCTAGGGTCCTTCCTCGTCCCTTGCTATACCTCTATTACTAGTTTCTCAATAGGCTGGACAGAGTTTGCTGTCTCCCTTGTGATCTCCATCTTGGTGTCTAGCACAGCCTATCTGTGAACTGGTTTCTGACACAATTTCTGATACATCATCTCTTTCATGGCTCTACTCAACATTTCTTCTCTAGAGTATTTTGGGACTATTTTAGTTTCTTTCTTTTTCTCCTGTGGAATAATTATTAGACTAAATTAGACCCCCTCTCACCCAGTCAGTCATCATGGCTCCAGAGGTCCTGTGAATAGGATGAATTAAAACAGAAATATTTGTCTTGCTGAATCCTAAAAAATGTTAACTTGGATTAGCAATTTGTCATATTTCTCAACCCTTTAGGATTAGGCAATATCCCAGACCAATAATCACCCAGACAAGTTTTCATAAATATTTTATAAACTCCTAAATGCCAATAAGTTTCCAAACCCCTTGTCATTAATTTTATCCTCCTGCCTGCAGAAGACTGTAACCATCCAGAACTATGTGGAGAGTGGAGAGAAGGGGAGTGAGCATCTTATCGGATAGTCATGTTACTATAATGATCTTTGCCCTTATTCTGAGAACCTGGAGATTTCCCAAAGACCAAAACAGGTTCCATAATACATCAAGCTGAAACTCAGTATTCCTAAAGATAATATATAAGACAGATGTATATATATTCTCTGTATTTCTTACCTCTAACTTACTATAAAGTGAAGGCATGTTTGTTAGAAAGAAAGAAAGAAAGAAAGAAAGAAAGAAAGAAAGAAAGAAAAGAAAGAAAGAAAGAAAGAAAGAAAGAAAGAAAGAAAAGAAAGAAAGAAAGAAAGAGAAAAAGAAAAAGAAAAAAGAAAAATCTTATCCATTTTGTTTTGAAGAGTCTGCATAGAGTTTGGGAGGAGAGTAGCAAGTTTGAAATTTTCTGTCTGAGTTTATATTACATTCTACTTTAAATCAGAACTCTGTGTGAGTATGGAAATTTGATCTCAACAATATCATGAGAAAATATATGAAAGTTCCTCAAACAGTTCCAGACATACAGTGGGGTAGAGAGGAATGCTCCCACTCATCTGAAGTCCTTCTCTTCTGCATGTTAAGGGAAACCTGAACTATTTTTGTAACAGTACTGTACAGCAGAGGACATGACAACTTATTCTCAGCATGAGGAAAATTATCATACTCTCCAGAGCCCACCACTCTCACATTTACCCTTCATCCGGGAGTTGGAATATGCCAATCAAATGCATTCTTGTTTGTATCTTCTTTTACTGAAGGCAGCTTTAATACTTCCTAAAGTGTTGAGCAGGCTCTTCCTGAAAGTGCAATTTCCATAAGTTCCAGTCCACAATGCCAGGTCTCATAGATAGTGGCCACCGGCCTATGTCTTCCTCCCTCCATTATTTTCAAGAGTCCCTCAACTACTGTTGGCACAAAGAGTAATCCCTCCATTATGTAATGCATTCTCAAGCAGAGAACTTCTTTAGGCAACATCAGATCCAAAAAATCACCTTGAAGTCTTCATGAGTTTAACAAGTCCTATATCAAATGGTTCACTAATGCATCTGCAATGAATTGCAAAGTGATCGCACTATTCCTTTTGTAATTACAACTTCTGTCTTCTTTTAGAACTTTAAAAGGGTGTATTATGTAGTTGTGCTCTACTTGTGGTCTGTGCTTTCCTCTGTGTGTGCCTGTTTGCATAAGTGTGTTACTACACATGTCTACGTGTGTTTATACATGTATGTGTGTATTTACATATATAGTTTTGTTTACAATGTATTTCCCAATACTATGTGAATGTGTGAAGGTTGTGTATCCACAGTGTGTGTGTGTGTGTGTGTGTGTGTGCATGTATTTATGCGTGTCTATGTATTCCTGTGGGCTTGCCATGTAGAATGAAACACTTGAGTTTCCTTTTCCTTAGAAGCCAGAACATTTGTTCTGTTTTGCCTGTTGTTACATAAGCCGGTTAAGTAGAAACTCAGTGGGTTTATCAGGAAGAAATGGATTTTGCAATCTCTCACTGTATCTGTTATTTCTTCCTCACCGGTCAACAAATTCCACTGACGTGTCTCCTGATGAATCATTGCTTGGAGAAAGGCAGTGACGTCAGGTTGTTTAAATGAAGTAACTGTGGAAGGAACTTGTTATCTTTTTTGAATTTGCTTGGGAGTATTGATAACAAGATTTATTCTTATTATATTCTCTCAGTGTCTTGGGTGTATTTAAACTGCTGACCAGATTTATCTATGGAAACTATTAAATTTCATGCATAGCTGAGTTCACACACAACAAAAATTGGGCTTGGCTGTGCCGAGATGGAGGGCAGGAAGGATCCTGACAGGTTGTGTGGTCTCCCAGGGTTCGGCAGCTGTCTGTCCTGTTTTTTTGGAAGTAAAATCCAATTTCCACTCCACCCACATGGGCTGGGAGACAGCAGGGACCCACACTAGCTCACAAAATTTTTGGCTTCCTCATCTGTGAAACGTGACCAAACATATTAATCTCAGCAGCGGGCAGATTAGAACACCGGACAGCATGAACAGATGCCATCGTCAGACATGGAACTGCCACAAGAGCACCAGATTGGGATAGGAGACAGATCCTGGCTTAGGGAGCATGAATGTAAATAAAATGGGGCCTCGAGGAAGCTCTCAAGTTTTCAAATGGTATCTTGTTTACCCCCAATACATATCTGAAAGTCTTCTGAAGTACTTTTTGCCAGATCACTGTAAGTCAACTAATCTACACAGATAGCTTCAGGGATCTCTCCTCTGTGGTTCGCAGAATGAAATTTAACTTTGTTGCTTGAGACCCTCTGTCATTAAACCTCAGCCTCTCTTTACAATATAGTCACTCTACCTGCTTTCTCAAGACTTCTGCACAACGATCCCTTGTGTCCTAGGCTAACCCAGACATCAAGTCCCTCCCAAATCTGCCTGTAGAAAATACTTCATTGAATTTCTTCTCTGATCTCCTGGTCTGGATTGTGAGGTAACTCTTTTGTTTTGAGTAGAAAATTTCAAGCTGGACATTCTAAAATACGTGTTAAAGGGTAAAGAAATAAGAAGAGTCAAGATATTTAGAAAGAAAAAGAAGAAGAGGAGGAGAAGAAAGAGAAGAATGGGGGATATGCCCCGATGGATATTAGGTCTTATTGAGAAGGTAAGGTAATCAAGACCTTCTGGTGCTGGTGGAGGAATAGACAACTGGACCAATGAGACATGATGTTGAGCTCTGATAAATGACAGAGATGGTTTGCCCCACATGCTTGTGGGAGGTCTATCCAATAAATGGGCATGGGACTATCAAAGATGTTTGCACATGTGCAGACGAAATGGACTCTTACCTGTCGTACAAAAATCAACTCCCTATGAACTGAGGACTTCAATATCAAAATGAAAGATCTAACTAAGTAGAAAATATAAGTGCTATTCAATTTGGGGGAAAAAAAGTCATATAATCCAAGTGTTAAGATGCAGGCCAACCTGATTTCTTATATTACTCTAGAACATGTAACTGGGGATAAATGCTGTGTCATTTTCTTGAATGTTAGATGTTCTCCTACTCTGTTCCAGACATTTTCCTCTTAGGTACTTACCCAAGATAGGAGGAAAAAAAGATTGAACAAGAAATTTCAGGATCACAGAAGGTGGTTAACATTTAACTCCATACCTCAGTGGGGGGAAAGATAATAGTAAGCCAGTACAGAAATAAAAACAACTCAAAAGCAGCAAGAATAGAATAGCTTAAAATAGAGTCAAAATGGAAGAACATAAGCTTAAGGGAAAAATCATGCAAAAGTAATTGGAAAATTACTAAGAGATCAACATCATTGGAGAAAAAATGATATCTATGCTAAAAAAAAAATCAAAACTAAGGATCCTAAATTTTTGCATATCGTTTTTCTTAAAAATAAAGAATAGTATAAATGAAACAAAATGTATCCAAATATATAATGTGAAAATACTTTCCTAAAATATAGAAAATCTGCATGTGAAATTTGAAAGGCCACAGTTTTTGGGTTATTTTGTTATTGTTGTTATTTTCCAGAAAACTGATATATAACTCTAAACCAGGAAATATCCTGGTAAAGTCACTGAACTTGAAAGACTAATCAAACAAAAGAAGTCAGAAATTTGATGTCATTTCTATGGATGAACTTAATTTATATCACATCTATTTAAATTGAGAACGAGCGCTAAAAACAGTATAAAAATTATTGTTGCAGAAAAAGGCATAAACATTATAAACTAACACAATGTGAGACAATATAATTACTAGAAATCAGAACATTAATATTCTCAATTAAGAAATTAAGAAAAATGTAAATGTATCCTCATTTTTTTAAGAAAAAATTTAACATACTGATAAAAGTAGCTGCCTCAAGAAAAACAGATTTATGTATATTATTTATGATTCCTGTAGTAACCATAATAAGACCTAAGAATATATTATAAACTTTGCATATTATTCTGAAGGAAAGGCACACACACACATACGCACATGTGCGCGTGCATGCACAGTGAGGGTGGGGAGACAGCAAAGAAAATAGAAATCATGGCAAATCTCTTTTTTTCTCCCTAGCTCCACATATAAATATGTGAATGTATTTATATTTTTCTTCTCTTTATACATTTCTTATGCTAGGACAACATACTTCACAAAGTAGGTATTTGGAAAATCCGTGCTATATTGGGCTCGATCACTTCAGAGCCATTAACACTGTTGTCTGCACCACTTTCTTCTAAGACCTCCCAGCTGCACCTCTACTCCCCACCCTCCCATGCTACCCTGGCCTTTCCATTCTCTCAAGCCCTGTAACTTCTCTTATCTGGGATATCAGTCTTTGATCCAATTCTGGAATCAGGGAGCAGATAAAATTGGGAGGGATCTTCAGGCCTGGGAAAATCTTCACTTGTTTGCTTTAATTTCATCCCCTATAAAATGCCTTCTTTGCTCCTTCACCATTTCTAGGGTATGTGTCTTCTTTTCCTACTAAACTCTGTGTTCATGGAAAGCTTGTACCGTAGTCTTGGAAATCGTCTTTTTCCTGTAAAGCATGAAGCCCTATCTCTTGCTCATAGGAAGGACTCTGTATTCAACCACAATTGAAGGGATAGAGGATTAAATGTTATATTGAATACATGGGGGTTTCACTGTATGCAAAGTATTCTGTTAATTTCTTCACATGCATGCATAATTTAATCTGCTTAGTGAGTCTATTTCTATTTTATGCTTGCACCAAAGTGTGAAGAGATTAATAAACATGCCTGAACTGGGATTTGAACCCAGGTAATCTGGTTCCTGACTTACTTGGCTGTATGGCAGGAACAAAAGAGTAGCATGTATTTTTTTTCTGAATTCCACTGACTTGTGGCATGTATTCAAAGCTTCAGAATACATGGGTCACTTGCTTCCGCATGCCCAGCTGCACCTGCACCAGGGAACTTCTCACCCTTTCAGCAGGTGGAGAGGAACCCCCAGGGTAGAGAGATGCTCAGTGAAGCGGGTGACCTACAATTAGAGTTTGGTGTACAATCCCAGGCAACACTCTTGCATAACAGCTCTTCCGTGAGCCAGGCCCACATGGGATTCAACTCAACAGCCACAGGACATGACCTTCCTGCCAACCTGCACCTCCTCTGCAGACAGCTTAGGAAGGGAGGGCTCCAGCTCACTAGGCGCAGGAAGGAGTCATGGACAAAGAGAGCCTGGGGCAAGTCCCAGCATTGAGGAACGAGCCCTAGAGGGGTCCAACTAGTGAATTATGCCACCTGAAGACTCCCAAAGCCTTCTCAGTTCTAGGAGAATCATCATTATGATTGTAGAAATGTGTTTGTGTCTTCCAGAATTTTTTAAAATGGACCTGACATCACTCATTTAATACTGAATCTCCTTCAGGGGTCTGCTATGCTATCCTACCTCCTTTCTGCTCCCAGAAAGGCTGAGATGAGGCAATGACTCTATTATGTTGCCATCTTTGTTCTCCAACTGTCTCCCCAGATAGACTGTGTGCTTCTAGAGCGAGGGAAGAATGTGTTACTCATCTCTGCATCAGCAGCACCTAGAAAACTTGCGTTTGACACCGAACAGACATCAGTGCACTTGTGACCATGTAAAGGAGAAATCAGCAGTCCAGTGAAAATAAAAATCTATTCGATGGAATTGAACCCAAAAGAACTGCTGAGATTTCTGATGGGAAAGCTGGTCTCCTAGCCCCAGGTTCAGGGGTTTTTCCCAAAGTGGAAACCCCTGAATGAACATATCATTTATTTAAGTGGAATTTGAAATGCAAGGAGAATTTGGATTATTCTTTGTGGCATTGAGGACAACATTTTAATTGGGATTCATAATCATTTTAATCGGGATTCATAATGCTGGCACAGCATTTTTTTATGTGTGGCACATAAAATGGTATAGCATAAGCCTTATGTATTTATTACATATACAAAATAAAAACAAGCCTTATGATCATACAGGAATAATGACTTTGACATTTGAGGACATTTCATTCTCACACAAATGTGTGTAAATAGCTAGATAGCTAGATAAAGAGAGTCCCCAAAAGATGAGACCATTTCCATCTCCAGATTCTCTCTATGTTACCTTGCATGGCAGAAGGGACTTTTCAGATGTGATTTAGAGGATATGGGAAAACTGTCCTGAATTATATGGGGTGGGCCCCATGTAATCACAAGGCTCCTTAGAAGAGAAAGGTGAGACGTTTGGATTCACAGGAGGGAACTAAAGGACAGACACAGAAGCTGGAGTGCTCCAGGTGTGAGTTAAGGAATTAGTGAAGCCTCTAGAAGCTGAGAAAGGCAAGGAACACATTCTCCCTTAGACTTCCAGAAGAAATGCAGCCCTGCTGACCTATTTGGGTTTCTGATCTCCAGAACATAATATAATCAATTTGTATTATTTGAAGCCACAAGTTGGTGGTAATTTGTTAGAGCAGCCCATAAAACTAGCAGATAGAAACTACTGGTTCCTTAGGGATGCCACAACAAATTACTAGAAACTGGGGGGCTTAAAACAATGAAATCTGTCCTTTCACAATTCTGGAGGCTATTAGTCCAAAATGAAACCATGGCAAGACCATGCTTTCCCCAAAGGCTTTAGCGAAGAGTCCTTCCTTGCCTGTCCCTAACTGGTAGTCCTTGGCATTCTTTAGTGTGTAGATGCATCACTATGATGTCTGCTGCTTCCATTATAGGGCAATCCCCCCACGTGAATGTGTCTTTATGTGGCTTTCTTATAAGGACATCAATCACTGGGTTTAGTGTCCACACTAATTCACTATGATCTGAATTTAACTAATTCCATCAGCAAAGACCCTATTTCCAAATAAGATCACATTCTGAGATTCTAGGGGATGAATTTGGGGAGGATACTATTCAACCCAGTATAGATTAGTATAGATTAGTAGGTAGGAAAATAGGCAGGTTTACGTACAAATATAGGTCGATAGATAGATAAATAAACATTATTTGACAATATAATTTTCATTGTTGTATAATATTTTGCTATGTTTATAGCAGAATTATTCATTCTTTTTGCCAGAAGCACACTGTTACATTTACCAAAGTGTCAATTATTTCACTAGAAGATCTGCCCCTGTTCCTGAGTGCCTCATTCTGCATGGAATAATGACAAAGTGAAACTTACCCTAGAAAGGGAAAACCAGGACAGAAGAATGGCCTCAAATCATTTCTCCTAAAGGTCCATGGAAGGAACTGGAATGATTAATCAAGATAAGAGAAGCTGTAAGACATATGGAGGATATTTTAAAACACTGAATGCATGACCACATTGAAGAGAAATTAATCTATTTTCCCACAAAGTTTTGAACTAAGGCAAATGGTTCAAAAACCATCCCAGAGGAGAAAGTGCTACAGATACCTCACTTCTCTGTGTGTCCTTCCTCATGCAAATCTTGGACCCAAAAATCTTCAGTCTGAGTATTGCTCCAAAGTCTTCAAACAAATATTTCCTTAAACTAATTTTTTCAAAAACCATGGATGGGAGGTGCCTGGATGGCTCAGTCGGTTAAGCATTTGACTCTGTATTTGGCCCAGGTCATGATCTCGGGGTGGTTAGATTGAGACCCGCATCTGACTCCATGTTAAGCATGGAGGTTACATAAGATTCTCTCTCCCTCTCTCCTTTTGCTCCTTCCCACCTGCTCACACACACACATTCTCTCTCTCTATCTCTCAAAAAAAAAAAAAAAAAGTAATTTTATATTTTTTAAACATCAAGAACTGCTAAGGGTCTAAGATTTCCCCCTTCTTACAAATGAACAAGTTATCCAATTGTAGTTTCATGAATAGCTTTGGAAGATAAGAGATTTCTGAGTCAGATACAAAGGCTGACTTCTTATTCATAGCAACGGCAGTAGCCAGAGTGTCATCATTTTCTTGGACCATTTCCAGACCCCGGTTCTCAAAGGGTGATATGAAAAGGGCCAGGTGGTGCCTGTATGTGCAGATGGTTGTTCATAGGGAAAAAAAGCCTGCACTTAGGAAACCCCCTTCTTTTGTAATAATCTCTGTAATCCTGCCTCACCTTTGCCCTGGAAAGGTGTATTATTGTTATGGAAACAAGCTTGAAAAAGTCATCCATATTGAAAAGTTGTCAGTGTATCATTGCTCACAAAACATGCAGAAATGCAAGAAACTCACTGATATTTGTGTTTCAACAAGAGCCACCCCTACTTTGTTTTTATACCCTCTTGGTTCCTGGTCAGTTTTCCCATGAGTTCATCACTACGCCAGCCACTTGGATTCATCTGATTGGCAGGCACTGGGCTCAACTCCATTCAGTTTTTCTCATACTATATTTAGTTAAGACTGCTATGAATAGGACCCCAAACAGCAAGATGAGGTCAGCTTGAAGTATTAACCTCATTCAGTGAGAAGCAGCATGTGGATGAAGATGGAACTGGAACTGTAGGCTAGAGGCAGATACGGAAGGATTCTGTATGCTTCGTTCTGCTTCCAGTTTATTCTACTGGTGCAGAAGAACGATCGAAGAGTTTAACAGGAGGCTTACACAGCTGACATGCATGTGAAATCATTCTCCAGTGGGATAAAAGTTTAGAGAAGATGCTAATAAAGGGAGACCCAGTTCTGATGACATTTTTAATATTGCATTTAGTAAACACTGATGCTTGAAGAGAGTAGACTTGAAACACGTATAAGAGAAAAAAATCAAGAGAACTTTTAAAAGAAGGGAACAGGAGAGAAGGATGAGTCAAGCATGACTCCCAGGTTTCTGGATTGGAGAAGAGTATGGAGGGCAGTGATGTTCCCTGAGGGAGGAAAGTTTAGGGCAATTGATCTGAAGGATATTGGCAAGTTCAGATAAGCCTGTTAGACAACCACTGGGAAGTCTAGCAGCCATTAAAGTTAAGGATCTGAGGTGGTAGGGGGATAACGTGCTGAAAAGATCAAGTTAGAAGTTACCGGCACATAGGTTATAACTGAAATCTGAAGGCTGGATGAGAATTTCTGTAGAAAATAGAATTATAGGAAGGTCCCAGGGAAGAGCCCTGGAGAACAGCAGTGTAAAGCCTGCAGGGGTGGTGTTGGAGGTAGGGAGGAATGGGGGAAGGAGGAAGTTCTGCCCTAGGCCCTGTAACAGTGTGCCAGAAGGAAGTAGTAACCAGCAAAGCAATTAACTAAGAAGAAGATCAAGGTGTATATTGGATTTAAGGAGAATAAGATCAGGTCGGACCTGGAGGAGAGTCACTCCATGGAAGGGTGAGCACAGAAGCTAGTTGTAGTAGTGAGCTGTGAACGTCATAATTGGGCATGGATTGAGTATGTCTTCAAGCCATTAGGAAAATTTCATTCTAAAATGGCAAGTCTTTCTAAGAATCAAAGGAAAATCCTTCACACGAAGGCTTCTCGGGGCCTCTGATCTTTACTAAAGGGAAAGCTAGAGATGTATAATTCATTCCTGTTTCATGTTTGCTTGGCAAGCGTGTGGCACTTTCAGTGGGAGGCCATACTTTGAGAATACAGCGGAAGTAGCAGTAAGATGCCTTCCGGGGATGGAGGTGAAGGGGTGGTCAGCTTGAGGTGCAGAGTTTGTCAAATTTTATTAAGGCAGAAAAAGGAGATGGTCAGCAATCTCCAACTGGGTCAGACAATGGCACACTTTAGGTCAATACACATAAGCTGTAATAATGAACTGTTCCACCAAGCTCATATCATCCTTTTTTTTTTTTTTTTAATGTGTAAGCCCCAGAAAAAAGATTTCATAGAAGTGTATCTGGAGGAAAATAAGAAATGTCACTGCCGCTGAGTTCTATTCAAAATGAACAGGGAAAAACACACACACACACACACACACACACACAGACTTAGGTAATTAGGTTTTTAGTTTCAGCTCAGACTGTGGTATCTGTTACCCCGCTGTCTTCCAAGTCTGATGTGTTGATCAGATGTCTTAATGGTGGGAAGGAGAAGGTCCAGAGCTTTCCTCCCTGAACTAGGGCAAGAACAATGGCTTTGGGCTGACTGAACATTTATGGGTTCCATACCATTTGCAAGTTACCTAACTCTCTGAGCTTTGTGGCTCTTTGTTTGCATTTTCCGTTTGTGGAAAAGAGTTAGCAACACTTTATCAAAAGATTATTGAGATGATTAAACCACCGTTTAAAAATTCAAAGAAGTCTATGAAATGTTTATGATATTACATGAGTAATTTCTTTTTTTTTTTATTTTAAGGTTTTATTTATTTATTTGAGAGCGAGAGATCGAGAACACAAACTGTGAGAGATGCAGAGGGAAAAAGAGAAGGAGACTGCCCACTGAGCAGGGAAACTAACACAAGGCTTCACCCCGAGACCTGAGATCATGACCTGAGCTGAAGGCAGATGCTTAAACGACTGAACCACCAGGCACCCCGAGAAATTTCTTGATTCCTTTTTTTTTTCTTCTTTTCTTTCTCTGCCCCCCTCCCTCCCTCTTCTCTCCAGCAGACTGACCCTTACCAGGACTTGATTTCAACAAAGCTCTTCCAAGCTTTAAAATGACTCAGCTCCTGAGGGCCATATGCACAGTTTTCCAACTCATTAACAAAAAGTTTATTTCTCATAAACCTTGAAAGAAAGGAACAGCTCTTTCCCAAGAAAACAACCTCTTCTCACTGCAGTCTCTGAAATTGGATTGAATATCACCAGGCAAACTGTAAACACCATTTCCCAGTGCAATGACCTCCATCTGCAGACTTGGCAGGATGGGAAGTGTCTCCTTTTGATATTCCAGCGATCTGGTATTTTCTTGGCATCAAGGTGTAAACTGCAATTTGGAGAGTCACAGCTATTCAGTTTTCAGAGGAGAGAATTTGGAATTCTTTTATCCAAAAATTTTAGGCAAGGGGAACTAAACTGATCTCTAGCAAGTAAAAGGTGCATTAAATTCTCTTCATTACACTCAGAAGGACCTTTCTGTTCCTTGACTGTGGGGAGGTGGGGTTTCTATTTCCTTATTCCCCAGGTCTGAACTAATGTTTACTGATACCCAAATGCATGGTAGATTAGAAGTAAAAAAAAAAAAAAAAATTGAAGTAGAATGAGAAATTATAAGCCAAAGGTATTTCAAAAAGAAATGTCAGCTAGTGTTTAAAAATGGGAGAGAGAGCTAAATATGACAAACATAGGAAATCAAATTTGACCTTCCACCTGCCAATCAGGTCCAAGGTCACCACTCTGATACCGCTTGTCACAGTGAGGTTGGTTCAATGCAGACATGGAGAAGAGATAGATATATACATAATCCAAGCACTACTTCATTAAAGCTAGAATTAAGTTTCATCATCCAGAAAGTTCCCTCATTCCTCCTGTCCTGATTTCTGTCTTGATCGATTCCTTTTGCTGGTTCCAGAGTGTCAAGTAGATGGAATCATACAGAATGCACTCCTTTGTGCTTGGCTTCTTTTATGCAACGTGATGTTTTTCAGAATCACTCATGTTGTAGGTATCGTGTGTCCATTCTTTGTTTTGTTTGTTTGTTTGTTTTAAGATTTTATTTATTTGACAGAGAGACAGATCACAAGTAGGCAGAGAGGCAGGCAGAGAGAGAGGGGGAAGCAGGCTCCTTGCCCAATTTGGGGCTTGATCCCAGGACCCTGAGATCATGACCTGAGCTGAAGGCAGAGACTTAACCCACTGAGCCACCCAGGCACCCCTGTGTTTTTGGTTTTTAGTTTGTTTCTTTGTTTGATATATTTATTTGAAAGAGAGAGAAAACGAGAGTATGGCAGGAGGGGCAGAGAGAATCTCAAGCCCACTCCACGCTCAGCAGGGAGCCTGACCCAGGGCTCAGTCTCAAGACCCTGAGATCTTGACCTGAGCTGAAACCAAGTCAGATGCTTTACCTGCTGTGCCCCCAGGCGCCCCATGTACCCATTCTTTTTATTGCTATTTAGAGTTAGTGTGTAGTTTGCTACCGTTTGTTTATCATATTGATGACTGGGCCTACGTAAGTCTTTTCATGGAAATATATTTTTATTTTTCTTGGTAAGTATCTAGGATTGAGACTCCTGGGTTTTCTATGGTTGGTGTATATTTAACTTTTAAGAAACCACCAGTTTCTAAAGTGATAAATACCATTTTACACTCCTACCGGCAATATGCAAAAGTTCTAATTTCTTTACATCTTCACCCACACTTAGCTCTGTCAGTCTTTTCATGATTTAGCCATTCTAGTGTGTGTGAAGTGATACTGGCATTGTGGTTTTAATCTGCATTTGCTTTATGACTGATGAATGATTTACGGAGCAGAGATCTGCAAGCTATGTCTGTGCAGGACCGGCTACATAGAGCATGTGGAATAAAAACACAGAAACACTTGCATAAAAGTTAGTAAAAACACCAAGATGGCAGCAGAAGAACATTGAACAAAGCAAGAAGCACTTCTAAGTGCAAGAACGTGTGGACTGCGGAGGGCACGTGACCTTAAACTTGGCCTTGCCTATGGGCCAGATCCAGCTCAACACCAGTTTTAGTATAACTTATGAGCTAAGAAGTGTTTTTATATTTTTAAAAAGTTAAAAGATGAAAAAAAAACATATTTTGTGATACTTGAAAATTATAGGAAATTGAAATTTCAGCATCCATAAATAAAGATATATTATAATATAGCCATGCTCATTTATTTATGTATTATCTATAACTGGACAATAACAATGTTAGTATTGCAATAGAAACTATATGGCCTTTGAAATAGAAAATGTTTACTGTCTGGTGCTTTACAGAAAGAACACCGACTCTTTTCATGTGTTCCTTTAGTCATTTGCATATTTTATTATTTTTTTTTTGAAGTGTCCATACAGGTCCATATTTCAGTGCATTGTTTATCATTTCATTTTTCAGTTGTAAGAGTTATTCATTTATTATGGATATGATTCCATTGTCAGATATATGTGTGAGAGATATTTTCTCCAAGTCTCTGATTTGTCTTTATATTTTATTTAAAATTTTTCAAAAGAGCTAGAGATATCAATTTGGGTGAAATCCAATTTATCAATTTTTATTCTTTTATTAGTGTTTTTTGTGTTTTTTTATACTCAATTATTTTTAATAGACAAACTTCATTTTATAAGAATTGTATCCTTTGATTTTATTTATGTATAATCATGTTCAATATAATGGAAATGTAGTTTAACTTATACAAAATATTAATAGAATTTTTTTGTTACACCTCAGTTTTTATTTTTTATTTTTTATTTTTGTATTATACATGTTTTTGCTTACATATTTTTTTAATTTTATTTTCAGCATAACAGTATTCATTATTTTTGCACCACACCCAGTGCTCCATGCAATCCGTGCCCTCTCTAATACCCACCACCTGGTACCCCAACCTCCCACCGCCCCCCGCCGCCGCTTCAAACCCCTCAGATTGTTTTTCAGAGTCCATAGTCTCTCATGGTTCACCTCCCCTTCCAATTTCCCCCAACTCCCTTCTCCTCTCTAACTCCCCTTGTCCTCCATGCTATTTGTTATGCTCCACAAATAAGTGAAACCATATGATAATTGACTCTCTCTGCTTGACTTATTTCACTCAGCATAATCTATTTGCAAATCAATCAATGTGATAGAACAAATTAATATGAGAAGAGAGAAGAATCACATGGTCCTCTCAATTGATGCAGAAAGAGCATTTGACAAAATCCAGCATCCGTTCCTGATTAAAATGCTTCAAAGTATAGGGATAGAGGGAACATTCCTGAACTACATAAAATCTATCTATGAAAGACCCACAGCAAATATCATCCTCAATGGGAAAAAGCTTGCAGCCTTCCTGTTGAGATCAGGAACACGACAGGGATGCCCACTCTCACCACTCTTGTTCAACATAGTATTAGAAGTCCTAGCAACAGCAATCAGACGACAAAGAGAAATAAAAGGTATCCAAATTGGCAATGAAGAAGTCAAACTCTCTCTATTCGCAGATGACATGATTCTTTATATAGAAAACCCAAAAGACTCTACCCCCAAACTACTAGAACTCATACAGCAATTCAGTAACGTGGCGGGATACAAAGTAAATCTACAGAAATCAGTGGCTTTCTTATACAGTAACAATGAAAATACAGAAAGGGACATTAGAAAATCGATTCCATTTACTATAGCACCAAGAACCATAAGATAACTGGGAATAAACCTACCCAAAGAGGTAAAGGATCTGTACTCAAGGAACTACAGAACACTCATGAAAGAAATTGAAGAAGACACAAAAAGATGGAAGACCATTCCAGGCTCTTGCATTGGAAGAATAAACATTGTTAATATGTCTATACTGCCTAGAGAAATCTATACTTTTAATGCCATTCTGATCAAAATTCCAATGGTATTTTTCAAAGAGCTGGAGCAAATAATCCAAGAATTTGTATGGAATCAGAAGAGACCCCAAATCGCTAAGGAAATGTTGAAAAACAAAAATAAAACTGGGGGCATCACGTTACCTGATTTCAAGCTTTACTACAAAGCTGTGATCACCAAGACAGCATGGTACTGGCATAAAAACAGACACATAGACCAGTGGAACAGAGTAGAGAGCCCAGATATGGACCCTCAACTCTATGGGCAAATAATCTTCGACAAAACAGGAAAAAATATACAGTGGAAAAAAGTCTCTTCAATATATGGTGCTGGGAAAACTGGACAGCTATATGTAGAAGAATGAAACTTGACCATTCTCTTATACCGTACACAAAGATAAACTCAAAATGGATAAAAGACCTCAACGTGAGACAGGAATCCATCAGAATTCTAGAGGAGAACATAGAAGGTGTTTTTTGTGTTTTAAGATATCTTTGCCTACCTCAGAGTTGCTAAGAACTTTTTCAGGGAATTTTATACTTTAATACTTAGGTCTATGATCCATATTTAGTTACTACTATTTTGTGGGGGCATACAGAGAGGTAGAGGTAAAGGTTCATTTTTTTCCCACATGAATATCCAGCTGATTTGCAAATATTTGTTTAAAAAAATGTTTCTTTCTTCATTGAATCAGAACTCTGTTGAAATTCAATTGACCATATCTTTTTAGGTCTTTTAAATTGTAAAATGATGTAAGTGTGAACTCATGCTATATTTTCTCTTTACAAAATAATCTATATTTCCTAGCTCTACCCACTGGTAGGATCTAAAAACAACAGTTAACTTTGTAGAAAGTGAACACCATAACTCAAATATTGGTGTCTAAAAACCATGTCACACCAAAGGAAACCAGAACAAATATGGAAGAAAAAATCTACATAGTCTGGGACACTTATCATGCCAGAAAATAGATAAGCTGTGGGAGACTATTGGAACTGTGGCTAAATGACAGAGCAACTAATTTAAAGAAGCTCCCACTGGCCCAACATGAACCAATTTATACACCAACTTAATAATCGATGTAACAGATATAATACATCAAAATGTATATGCTTATAAACATGCAAAAATAAATACCCATGAGCGTGCACGTGTGCACGTGCACACACACACACACACACACACACACACACAGCAAGTCCATTTATCTAAAATGTAATCCATCACGCAGTTACAAAAAAGCAGATCCAGGGTTATTGGTTGGTGGAACAAAGAGAGTGACCCACTGTAAGAGGGCTCAGCGCATCTCCTAGTGGTGATGGTGTTGGAAGCATTCTCCATCTTGAGCATGGTGGTGGTTTCACGCATGCACAATTACCAAAACTCTTCAAACTGCGCAGTTTAAGTGGAGGGGGTTTGTTTCACATAATTTATTTCTCAATAAAAATGACAAGGGAAAAAAGTTCAGTTAGACAACTTTAGTTGAAAGGATTTTTCTGACTTTCTCTATACCTAGTGATTGTGTATGTTCTGTCAATTAGAGAGAGGAAAGTTGAAGTGTAACACTGTAACTGTAAATCTGTGTGTTTCTTAGTTTTTTAATTTTCGCACTGGGGAATTTTGAGGCAACCTCTAGATTCATACATATTTATGATTTCTGTGTCCTCCAAATGAATTGCTGTTTGTATTATTATGAAATGCCCTCTTTATTTTTAATACTGTCTTGAACTCTATTTAGTTTCCTAAAAATACATTTTTCTTATGCTCATTTTTATGGAATTATCTTTTGCATCTTCTGTTTGTTTTTTCCTTCAGATTGAAAATACATTTCTTATAGGCCATTGAGTATTGCTTTTTAAGAAACTAATCTGACATTCTCCTCTATCTTTTTCATAAGACTCTTCAGTCTTTTACCCTTATGCAGTTATTGGTATGGCTGTTTCATATCCACATTTTGCTTTGTTTTGGTCTGTCTACTGGTTTTCCTTCTCTTTGTAATTTTTTTTTTCTTTTTAGTATTTATTTTCTCTGTTGTCACCCCACCTATCCTAGTCTTGCCCCAGGGCGAACAGGAGTCAGACATATTTGTCTGTTTAGAATCCACCTTGTACTACTTCATAATTCACACTTTACATTTGGCATTTCAAACATTCAGTTTTCCAATTCCCACTTCTAACTTCATGTCTGTTGCTTCCCATTCTCAGTTCCTACTCCCTACTTCACAAATGCAGTAGCTTTAGAAAAAAATATAATCCCATTTACCACTCCTCCCATTTTTTTCTTATAGTGCATTAAACCTTCAGTTGTCTTTTATGGAAATTATGGGAATAATAAAACATAACAATAAAACATAGCATTACAACTACATATACATGTGTGTATGTATGTATTTCCATTTAATTACCATATGCTGTTTTCTTTCTTCTTGTAGATCAAGTCCCAGTTTGCATCTGGGATCATTTTTCTTTGGCCTCAATACTTTTCTTAAATCATGCTCTATTTTGATTTCTAGGAAGAATTTTTTTAAAAAATTATTGGAGTATATGTGACACAGAATGTTCCATTTACTTTCAGATGTGCAACATCGACTGAAGAACACACTTTAACATTTATTGTAGTGTGATTCTGTTGGCAAAAACATTCAACTCCAAATTTTCTGATAATGTCTTTTCACTCTCATTTTTAAACGGTATTTTTGGAGGTTAATGGATCCTGGATTAACAGATTTCGGTTTTGCAACAATTTAAAGCTGTCATTCCAGAGTCTTCTGGATTCCATTATTTGTTTCTGATGAGAAGTTAGCTATCATTTATACATTGTTCTTCTGTATGTAATGTGTTTTGTTTTCTCGAAGTGCTTTGAGGATTTTTCCTTTATTACATCTGATTTGACCTGTATTTTTTCTGCTTGAATTTATTGTGATTCATGGATCTATATGCCAACATTTTTCAGCAAGTAGGGGAAATTTTTTAGCCATTTTTTCTTCCAATATTTTTTTCTGCCTTATTCGTACTATCCTCCTTTTGTAGGTCCTATTATATTTATAATAGACAGTTTATGTTTTCCCATAGTTTCTTGAGGTTCTATTCATTTTTAAAATCTATTTTTCATTTGGGCACCTGAATAGCTCAGTTGGTTGAACATCCAACTCTTGATTTTGGCTCACATCATGGTCTCAGGGTGGTGAGATCCAGCCTCTGAGTGTCTTTGGCCTCTGTGCTCAGTGGGGACTCAGCTCCCTCCTTCTCCCTCTCCTTCTGCCCCCTACCCCTGCTCATGCACAATCTCTCTCTCTCCCTCTCAAATAAATAAATTTTTTTTCAAATAAATCTTTAAAGAAAATCTATTTTTTTCATTCAAGTTAAGTAATTTCTACTGATCTTTCTTAAAATTCATTGACATTGACTTTTTCATTTGTGAAACCAATGCAAAGATTTTCTCTTAAATTTTATTGTATTTCTAAACTCAGGAAACTCATTTGGTTCCTTCTAAAGTTTTTATTTTTTGCTAAATTTTCTCTTTTTTGTACTTTATTTATTAATTATTTTTAATACATTAAAGCTGTATTTTATTATTTTAACAGTTTTACCCCTTTTGACTCTTCAAACTTTTTATAATAGCTAATTTAAATGCAATATACTAGTATTCTCTGGGTAGCTCATTTGATTGAAAGTTGCACTCTTGGTTTGGGCTCAGGTCATGATTTCAGGGTCATGGGATGAAGATCCGTATCAAGCTCTGTGTTGAGCTCTATGCTGAGTAGGTGTGCAGTCTGCTTGAGTTTCTCTCTCCCTCTCTTTCCACCCCTCCCCCCATGCTCTTTCTCAGAAATAAACAAATCTTAAAATAAATAAATAAATATAATACACTAAATCCAACATCTAGATCATTCCAAGATTGATTGTAGTGACTGTCTTTTTTTTTTTTTTTCTTGGTTGTATGGCAAAATTTCCTGTTTCTTTGTATGCCTGGTGATCCTTGATTATCTATGTACTGGATTTTGTTGGCAATATGTAGTGCAGATTCAGGGTTCTGTTGCTATGTCCACTGAATGTTGAATTTTGTTCTATTATGCAGTTCAAGCACTGGTTGATTAGACTGAACTTGGACAGAGTTGGTTTTATACCTTGGTAGGCCAGACCTGTGGAGCACTCAAGTTGCCTGGCTTCTTCTAACTTGGCAGGACTTAACATTCAAACTCTGCATTCTCCTATAAATCCCATCAAGGTCTCATTTTAGTTTCATTGAAGGTAGGTCTAAAATAGACCTTTCTCTTGAACATGTCCCTTGTTCGTAGCATATGGCCTTTATGGTGACCTAGCTAGATACATGCAGTGTTCATGAGATATTAATGATTTTGTCCATTTTGGCTAGACAAAATGTCACTGTCTCCTGGCTCTTTCAGACCACTAGGCTATTTGTTTTACTCTCAAATCCATTACTGCCACTCAAGTAAATATCATAAAATTCCACATGCATGTGTAGCCCAACCCTCAGTTCTGAAGAACTGTCCCCACACACAGGCTTCTGGATCAGCCCTTCATTCCATGACCCCTTCTTCTCCAGCTCTTCCCCAGAAATGTAGCCATTTCAGCTGTCTTGAACTCAGATCTCTACCTTCTTGGATCAATGAGACCACCATGCTCTGCTTGCATATCTCTCACTCACAGAAAGCCAAGCAGGGCTCACCCCATGAGTTTCCCTTTCTTATGGATTGCAGTCTTGCATTGTCTGGTGATCAATGCCAAAAAAAAAAAAAAAATTACTTTGTCTGTTTGTTCAATGTTATGTTTGCTTATATTGGGAGGGCTAGACTAGGACTAGATTATTCCATCATAGTCAGAATCATAAGTCTTATGCAATTGCTTATATGACTTTATATGACTATACTCTATGGATATATCACTTAATTTTAGGTTTCTGCTTTGTAGAAATGTACACATGCAAAAACATACAGATAGTGTTAGCTGAAAGTCCTAAAAATTCTCTACACCAATTAATATTTTGTTTTAATGGATTAGTGTTTTAATACTAAAGATTTCACAAGGAAGATATTTAACCTTCCTTATTTATTGGATATTTTTTTCCAGCAGGATCATAATCTAATGATGGGGAAAAAATTAATAACTGCTTAGTCCTGTGGTCATTATCAAGGATCTCTGGGCCTAGCTTGCTGTCAGGTCCTTATAGTCACCTCCACTTGCCCCCCAAAACTAGGACTGGCTCAGTCTTGATGGAGACTATTTAATTTCATTGCATTTATTCTCCTGTAAATCAGGTAGTATGTACCTTTCTTGAAACTCAGGGATGAGAAAATTAAGGTTAAAATGGGTCTCAATCAGTTGTTACCCTCTCATCTAGTTAGAAAAGAATATCAGTTGAGTTTCTACTTAATGTGCCAAATATTAGGTAGGAGAAAATATTCAGGGGAACAAACAAAAAAAAAAGTTTTAAGAAAAGGAAGGAAGGGGAGGAGAATGGAAGGAAAAAGAAAAGAAAAAAAAAGAAAGAAAAACAATTCCTTGTTTTGAAAGTATTACTGTTGGATAATTTGAAAAGACCTAAATTGTGATGGCATATGATAGGATTGATTCTGGAAATACATACATTCAGTACTACGAATGCTTGGAGAAAAGCTACCAACTGCCTTATGATAGAGAAGGCAAAGAGAAAAGTAATATTTAAGTAGTATCAATGCTATAGGTACCAATTTCACAGTCAAAATTTCTCACTAGTAAAGATACCACTTGCTTTATTTCTCTACAACTAAATTTATTTTATCAGAGAAAGTACCATTGCATTTTGGTAGAAGACAACTTAATCTTACCAATTCAAGGAATATTCAGTTACTTCTGATTTAATATTGAGTCTCTCAAGGAACCACTAAGCCCATTCAGTATTTTCTATCTTTCCTTCTCTTTTTCTGAAAGTATGCCCCAGGATAATATCATTCTTAGGAATTGCTTTTTATTTATTTATTTGAGTTTGAGTAGGTGATTTACCTTTATTTTCAAAGAATTGTGGTGAGGACAAGTAGCTCATAATTATCCACATGTATCTGTGTTGGCATCTTCTATGATGAAGACCATTCTTCATTATTATGTCACTGCCAACAGAAAATTCTACATTGTGGTTTGTTCATTGGTTACTCTGTTGATGCAGGTCATTTTCTATATTCCTTAACCCTACTCCAATGCCTATCCCGGTCAGGTGGCTTACACTGTAAAATTTCTGTACCTTTTCAAAAGCACAGGCATAACAAAAACTGGACATTTGCCTTTCCCAGACTGATTATATGGTGTCTGGCTGCCTTTGGGCCCATTGTGGAGTAGTGAAGTAGAGTGATTAAATGTACAGACATTGGAGGTGTTCTTCCTGAGTTTGATCCCAGCCCACCAAGAACCAGTGGTCCAACCTCAGTCATATAACCTCCCATGCTTTAATTTCCTTCATTGACAAAGTGATTATAATAGTATTCTTTACTTCCCAGAATTGTTTTGAGGATGAACGATAGTGATACATTCAATGTGCTTAGAAGCCGGCACAGAGTGAACCTTCTATAAATATTATCTATCTTAGCAGCAGCAGGAGACTAGATTTTTCACTCAGCAGTTTCTCCTCAAGCACCAGGTTGATCCTGGCCCTTAAATTATGAGGGTTGGAGCCTTACAACAACCTCATGGGAAATTAAAAATAACCAAAAATAGAAACTAGGCAAAGTCTCTTTGTGTTTGGATTTATATCAGAGAACTTTTCCAGGTTCTCAACCTTTAACTTCCAGTTGTGTTCTTCAAATTTGCCTTGTCTCACCCACTATATTGTTTTAGAGTAGAAAACTTGTCTTGCTATATTTTGTATTTTGTTCTTTTCTTATTTATTTGTTTGTTTGTTTATGGATTTTATTTATTCATTTTGAGAGATTGAGAGAGCACAAACCGGGGGAGAAGCAGGAGAGGTAGAAGCAGACTCCCTGCTGAGCAGAGAGCCCAATTTGGGGATTGATCCCAGGACCCTGAGATCATGAACTGAGCTGAAGGCAGACACTTAATTGACTGAGCCATCCAGGTGCCCCTTTTTTCTCTAGACTTATGGGATAAACATGGTCAGTATCCTAGAGCACTTAAATTTTGTCATTCAAAAAAAAAAATCCACTTTCCTTTTTCCAAAAATCTTCATAACTTACAAACTTTAAAGACTTGAATTTGCTATGAAATTCAAAGTCTATTTTTGTTATCAAAGCTGAGTATCTACTACTTATGTCTTTTTGTAACCTACCGTCTAAGTCTATTCTGGGGCAATGGATGCTAGTGACCAAAGAGCCAGAATATTAAGTATAAAGAGAAGACTTTTCAAGGCCACCTGAGTATGTTTTACTTGCTCCCTCCAGATCTACCTTCCAAATTTCTCAGCCCTACTCTGTATCTGAGGATGCTGAGTTTTATGAGCTGTATCAACAGGCCCACCCCTCTGGCTTCTAATGGGATTGGCCAATGGGCAAGACTAATAGTCACTGGGCTTGGTTTCCTTCCTGTTTGCTCTCTGCAAGTGAGTTGGGACCCTCTGCTCCCCTTTCTAGTTGTTGCGGACGGAGGGTGGTTTTTCCTCACATCCTGAGAAGACTTGCCCTTATGACTCCAGGTTTGTTTCCTCCCTTTGTGCCCGAGTCCCAAACCTTTACTCTATGGAACTCTCTCTTCTCAGGGGAACTGGAGAGAGTGAGGCTCTGTTCCACTTCATGCCAGATGCCTGATGCTGGGACTGGAAGAACACACATCTCTTCTGCTCTGATGTAATGACATTTGTTTTGTCATTTTTATACATGAGTGAGAAATTTTCTTTAGCAGCCCCCTCCCCCAATCTTCTTATGATAGTTGTTGTTTCAAAACCCAGTTGGCATTGTTTAAAGTATGTGGTTATCTCATAGACAAACATTGTAGGTACCCCCTTTCTCTCAGGGCCTTTAAGACTAACTCTGGAGAACAAAAAAAAAAACAAAAAAACAAAAAAACAGAGACCCCTGGGTCTCCAATCAGGCTTGGGGTGAGAATATGAGTCTCAAATGAAGAGTGAATAGAGACACAGGCTCCTCTGATTTCAGAATGTTACACGAATCTGGAACCTGCTGGTTTTAGGTTGAATCTTCCCTCCATGAAAGGGTGAAGGTTTCCATGTGAGCACATGGGTGTATCAGTGACAACCTAAGCCAGCCATCCTTGAATCTTTTCATTCCCCAGTAGGAAATAGCCCATGCTCTTCAGCCCATCATCCGGAGCCATCAGTAATATGCTCCAGCCCTAATCCCCCTGCCCCCATGCATTCAAATACTCACTCACAGAATATGCACTCCTTGCTCATAGCAAATGTCCCATGCTCTCCCAAGTCCATTACTATGCTCAAGCCATTTGTTTTCTCTACAACATCTTCAGCGGAAACACATCTTCCCATTCCTTCAAGTCTCAGCCAACGGGCTGCTTTTCCAGTGCCTTGTACAGTGGAGTGATCAGGATTTAGTGAAGGGGAAGAAGCCCCCCAAGGTTACTTAAATATTTAGCAGAACTGCAGAAAACAAGACTCTACTTTCCCTATAGAACTCCTTTCATCAAACTACATTGGTATATATATTTATGTCTATAGTTTCATGTCAATAATTACAACTGACTTTTGAGTGAAGTTTTCTTCCTCCTTCTGATTTGGATATCTTGGGTTCTCCATACACTAAGCCTTCCAAGCCCTGATGTGCTTCTCTCCTGGTCTCAAGGCCACACTACATGTTCATTTAGATGTTTTCTACATCTTTACTCTCATGAGGGCTCTTACTTTGCTTCTGTTCCCCAGCATTCACGGATTTCTTGCCTGTGGTTCAGCCCGGGACTGATTTTCATTTATCCTCTTCATAGCAGGGAATTTATGAAGGTTTTCAGAGCATCTAGAAGCCAAGAAAATGAAGTGAGTCACTCATTCATGAAGAAGTGTTGGCATCTAACAGAATTAATCTCAGCATCACACCCCAGTCCCAACAAGTGAGGAGAATGTTCACAAAAGACAGAATTGGAGACAGTAAGTGAGGTCCCAACAGTGGCAACCCAGGTGTCAGCAAGCCAATAGGGAAAGGATTGCTGTAGGTTGCTAATCAGCAGAACCATAGACTGAGAGCCTCTCAGAAAATGGCAAGACCATTGAAGGTCTATGGTACCATCACTTTATGTTCAGATGGGAGGACTGGACCCAGTGGAGGGGGATCAAGGGCAAGGCAGCAACCAGTTAACAGTGAAGCCAGAAAGAGAACAGAGGTCCCTGAACATAGGGATCCAGATCTCTCTTTTATTCTTAATTTTATTCTTACTCAGATTATATCATATACCCTTATATTTTGGGGCTGGAGGGTACCAGGTGGTGGGTATTATAGAGGGCATGGATTGCATGGAGCACTGGGTATGGTGAAAAAAAAATAATGAATACTGTTATGCTGAAAATACATAAATTAATAAAAATAAATAAATAAAAATAAATAAATAAAATGTACCCCAAGTTCCTGGGTAATATGATCTTTGATCTTCCTGGCTGCAGCTATGGCCCTCATGTGACCTCAAAGGCTATGCATGAGAAGAGACAATCTATAAGTATTAATTAATCTTTGGAGGAGAAAGACTAACTTGCATCCACTGAAGGGCACACAGAGACCACATGGTATTTGCATGGCAGGTCCTTTTTTGTTCAAGGACCCTAAACCAGTTCTGAGAGCAGCTATTCCTTTAGCAACCTGGCATCACACTGTATCATCACCTCAGTCATCACTCCAGCACCATAGGAGGGAGTGGGGTAAGAAATTTAGAGTGTGGCGTGATGAACCTAAGAACCAGGGCCTAGAAATCTAATCTTGGTTTTACCTCTAACTCCCAGCGTAGCTTTGGGCAAGACTGTTTCCTTCCTTTCTGAATGGATTCGATTGTAGAATGGAATTGAAATCCTTTATGGATTGGTTGTGAAAGACTGGGTTTGATAATGTCTTGTCATGGCGATGATGTTTCAGTTTCTATCGGTCTGGATACATGATTCTATGTATGCTTCAGAAAATACAAAGAATGGATTTGTTGAGGCAGTTCCTGTGTTGGGACCCCTTGATCTTGGCCCTCTTGATCTGGGTCCATTTCTATGCTCTCTTAACCCTAGCATACTGTTCAGATATCCCTGCCTCACTTTACCCCACACTCCCACCAGAAACTTGCAGATGCTGAGGACAGGCATGCTTGTCCCCTCGTTGGACAGACCAGGTTGCATCAGGGGAAAATCACCCAGTCCACAGTCATGACTAGATGTAAGGTGACCAACACTTCCTTATTTGCCTGGAACTTTCTCACTTCTAAAACTGAAAGCTCTGCACCCTGGGAACTTTCTCAGTGTCAGGCAAACCAGGATGGTTGGACACCTAATGTAAAGGGAGACAAGGCAGCTGCATTGCCCTGCTTCTAAACATGCAGCAGGTAGGAGAAGCTACTGCTCTCCCTGTTTGATTTGGTGGAGGAAAAAAAAAAAAGTGGGAAATCAGATAGTCTAGGCAATCAGCAATGGGTCCACTACTGGATAGAATGTAGCCAAGCATGAAGAGAGTGGGGGTGTGGGGGTGTATGCTAGGTAAGGAGATTGGACCTTCTATGGCACAGGAAAATATTTTTGTGTGTGATTCTGTGTTTTGTAGTGACCACTTTTCAGAGCTATGCTGAGGCATATTCATCCAACATTTAGTACAGAATGGATTAGACTAAGTGAGACTGGTAAGAAAGATGGAATTTCAGAGGACAGAGAGAGCATGTGACTCCTCAAGGTCACACAGGAAGTTCATTGTAGGCTTAGAAACAGAACTTAGGGTTCAATAAATGTTCCAGATACTGACTAAGGAATTGGCTATTTTCTCCTTCAGGTGAAGGAGTAGCATTGATTGTAGTGGGAGCCAGGAAAGTGGTGGTGGGGACCAGGATATGAGGTCAGTTAGAAGCGGTCCTTCAATGACTTTTTCTATAGCTCCCTCTCTTCCTTTCTCTCCTTCTCTTCCTCTTCTTCCTCCTCCTCCTTTCCCTTTCTCTCCTTTGTCACAGCCACCTCCCCATGGTCTTCCAGATCTGTCTCAATGCCGTCATTCTTGCTCAGCGTCCCCACCTGTTTACCACATCTATCCTCCACCAACGTTATATTATCTTGGGATTATAGGACTATGAGCCAGTCATAACTTAGCATGAAGGTCAACCTCTCACTCCTGTTCTTTGGGATTCCCACGCTGTACCTTACTTCTTCCCAAAGGAAATAGTAGCTTTAGGAGAGGGTTATCAGAGATCAGAGAGCAATGGGGAAACACCTACATCTTCCTCGTGCCAGTGGAGGCCCACCATGAGGGGGGAGTGGTAGAGAAGTTCCTGCTCACTGCAAAATTTCCCTTCTCTTCAGGTTCTTGGTCTGCTTAGGTCACGGCTGCTCTGTTTGTTCTCTGATACTACCAAATAGCTATTCTTTTTGTTATATTTTCATAATTTTTCTCAGCAAATGGACTGATCAGGTCAAAGATGTTCTATCAGAACTGGAAGCTGAAGCCTCAAGATATATTTTAAATACCCCATCTTTGAGTCACATTAAATTAATATTTTTAAGCATCTTAATAAATATCATCTGCCTTCTAGGAATATTGTGCTAAATTTTGCTCCTAATAGCATTAATTAGAATACTTCTTTTCTACTCCACTGAGTACACTCGATCCCCAAATCATTATTTTAAAAAAAATAGATTATTTCATGAAAAGTATGTTTTAATTTAGCAAAATCTGCTAAATTAGAATACTTAGAAGCAATTTTTAAATTAGTTTGTTTCCTAATGCTGGGGAATCATCCATGATTCATTATGAAGAATTAATGTAGAACATGGGAAAATTATGAAAATGTTTGTTCTCTAATCCATCCCTCTTATTTCACTTTATTCCATTCTCTCATTTTTGCCATGAATAAACAAGGAAACAAACTGATTTCTTGTTTCTCACAGAGAGAACTCATAAGCCTCTATAATACTATTTTTATATTTATTATGCTGTTATTACTATATTCTTATATTATTATTATATAATGTGCCTGAACCCCTGTTAGAATAAGGGACAGAACACAAGCAGAAAGTACAATCAGTCAGTGTAGACAGTGGTAGGATATTCCAAACAGCTCACCTGAAAAACCTGAACCACGCTGAGCTCTGCAAATCACCTTCACTCCAGGGCTGTCTGGGGCAGTGAAGGCAGAGAAAAAAGGTCTATCCATGGTTGTCAGTGGGGGAGTAATGGAATAAATCAAAATTTTTTTTCTAGGGAAAAAAATAAGAGGTATCTTTATTTTTTGCTGCAGAGTTATCTCCGGAAGTTATTTTTAAGAAAATGGAAAATGAAAATGCATGTGAGTGACATTCTAATCTTAATTTAAGGATGTGAAGATATTCATATAAATATGTCAGTTTAAATGTTTAAAATATAGACAAATAAACTATAAAAATTTTTAAAAAGTATAAAAAGAAGGAGGAAAAGGAGAAGGATGGAAAGAAGTAAACAGGAATAGAAACCAGACTTCTTTGAAAGGATCTGGTTGTGTAGATTTGATTTTGAAGCAATCAAACCATTTTACATGATAATAAAATATTAAAGTCATAAATACAATGCCTAAATTTAAAAAATGAATAAATGAACTAAATTTACCAGTTGGTAGAAAAAAGTATTAAATAAAAAAGTGTTTCATGCAACTTTAAAATGTAAGAATGTGTACATTTCCTGTAGTATGTACCTTTAGAGGAGAAAGAATGACCTGCCAAAATTTTAAATCTTTTTCAGCAACCATATTGTTAATGGTAGTATCATTCTTACTTCTCCTTATAGGAGTATTTCAGCTAATAATGGAAAACAAATAATAGAATTAAGAATCAAGGGATATGTAGGTGGCTCAGTTGGTTAAGCATTTGCCTTTGGTTTAGGGAATAATTCCAGGGTCCCAGGATTGGGTCCCACATTGGCCTCCTGGCTCAGCAGAGAGCCTGCTTCTTCCTCTGCCTACTGCTCCCCCTGCTTGTTTTCTCTCTCTCTCTCTCTCTCTCTCTCACACACAAACAAATAAATAAAATCTTAAAAAAAAATTAAGGTATTACTATTTTACAACCCCTAATTAATTAATCTAGGCATTCTTCATTAAAGTCACAAAGATAACAAAACAGCCACCAGACATTATTTACCTCCTGATCAAAAACATAATACCTCATGTGAGTCTTAGGAAAAATAAAAGCTCAAATCTGAATATCAAACCCCTAGACTCAGCTATAGATTTACACAAAAACCAGGAGACAGGTGTATGCTTAACACACCACAGGGTGCAATCAACAGAATCCAATCAGTGGGAAACTTTATAGGACAAATGGCCTTTTTTCATCAACAAATACTTTGCAAGGGGAAAAATACTAATGGAGAGTAAATCTCTTGATATAAATGGAATCAGAAATTATATCAACCAATTGCAATGTGTGGACTTTCTTTGGATCTTTCTATCTAGATTAAAGTGATCTATGAACACAATAAAATATTTATGACAATTATGAGACAATTAGAAATTTGGGGAGTGGGCAAAGTGGGTGAAGGGGGTCAAAAGGTACAAGCTTTTAGCTATAAAATAAATAAGTCATAAGGATATAATGTATAGCATGGTGACAATAAGAGAGAGAGGGAGAGAGGGAAGTATAGAAGAAGAGAGAGATACAGAAAGAAAGGGAAAGAAAGAACAAAAGAAAAAAAAAATTGAATGTTGATTGAATATTTGATATTATAGAATCATTGTTAATTTTTTAAGTTGTAAAATGATATTTTGTAGAAGGGCTAGATACAATACAAAATATCCAGTGAAACTTGAATTTCTAATAAACAAAATATAAATCGCTTGGGTAACAATGGTTTTGGGGTCTTTTTGTTTGTTTTAAAGAGGGAGAGAGTGTGGGGAGGGGCATAGGCGGAGGGGAAGAGAGAATCTCCAGCAGGCTCTTCCCTGAGCATGGAATCCAACACAGGGTTTGATCTCATGACTCTGAGATCATGACCTGAGCTGAATCCAAGAGTCTAACACTTAACCAGCTGAGCCCCAGGCGTCCTGTGTAACTATGTTTAATGCAATATGTCCTGTGTTTTTTATTTGATAAGCCTGACAATTCTAGTATTATGACTATATTGAAAACAACAGTCCTCATTTATTATGTATATACATACAGAAATATTTAAAGATGGAAAAAATGATCTCTGAATTTGCTTCAAAATACTGTGGAGACAAGGCAATGCATGACGGTATAGATAGAACAAGATTTCATTGTTAACTGTTATAATTGTTAACTGTTAAATCATAGAGATGGATATAGGGGTGGGGTGGGGCAGGCTCATTATATCATTCTACTTTTGTGTCTGTTTTGACACTTTCAAAATGAAAAGTTCAAGGACATGTAGTCTTAATATTTTCCGGTTTGTCAACACCTGCATAGGAACAAGGCACAGTAACAACAAGGCCCACATTTTTAGTTCCCAGTGAATTATGTCAGAATCTTGCCTATTTGTGTTAGGTTCTTTGGGGCTGTTTCACATGTACATAAGATAGTTCCATAGCCTCTTATCAGGGCAGCAAATACTTGTCTCAATTGCTAACACCCCTGGCCAGGCACAGACACTTTCTTGGTGCCTTCTGAGCTCTCCAGGTGTCCAAGCTGCATCCTGGAAGCTGGAAGAGAGGATTGGGAGGGACTGTGATGCAACTCTGTATCCTACAGTGTAGTGTGGGTCTTGAAGCAACACTCCTAGGACCCAGTCTCAAAAAAGCATAAGACATCTCATTTAGCTCCAAGAGTTAATGACTTTCTTCACTGAAACAAAAAACTAGCTGCTCAGGCTGAGAAAGAAGTAAATACTGTTTCATCTCTTTCATAGCTTTTTGTCCCCTTCTCCAGTTACTTCCACCTTCAATGCCATATTGCCTCAGTCCCTATCCTGTAACTTGCTCCCCAACCTGAGGTCTTTGTGTTATTGCAAATGAAAAGGTGATTGTAGGGCTCCAACCCTCCTATTATACAGCTGGAGAAACTGAGTCCTGAAACAGGCCGTAATGTGCTCAAGGGAAACTGCATCAGAGGCTGATTCTAAATTCTAAACGCATTTCCCTGTAGTTATCTGGGGCAGACCAGATAAGCCACTGCTCTCTGAGGGTATTTCCCTACATACAGTGGAAGAAGTAAGAAGCTGTTCCAAAAGGCAAAGTCATAGTCCTTAAAGCAAATCCCACTGTCATCCCAGATCAGGGCAATGATTCTTGCACATTTTACTGGTACAGAGAGTTAATATAGCCATCCTTTAGGGTAGGTGAGATAATACTAAGTTCCCTATAAACTGGAGTCCTGGGCATTACATCCAAATCATACCTCTCTGTGTCATTACCCAGAAGTTTGCTCCTGAACATAAGCCACGAAGTTAGTTTTGGTCATCTGGGTCCTTCAAGCTGGGACATGATTGAGAATCAGCTACCAGTTGAGCTATCTTTGTGGGGAGACAGCAGAGAACTGGGCCAGGCAATGTAAGAAGTGAATACCCATTGCTGTAAAGGGAGCACTTTCTAAGAGACAGGGTTTAAATGCTTTGCCCCATTTAATCCTGCAATATCTTACCAAGTACTGTGTAGTCCCCATTTTACAAAACAGTAAGTTGAAATCCAAGGAAGTTAATACGCTTCTCACACAGGAAGAAGAGCACTTTCTCACTTAATGCACGATACCATATTCAGAACAGATCAGAGATAAAGACATGGCTATCCCCATTTGTAGATACCCAGGAAAGACGTGACCTATATGAGGTCATTGAGAAGTATTAGAGCAGGTCTAGGTCAGTGGTCTTTCTGCATTTCCACATTGTAACTGCTGGGGTTAGGTCATCTTACCCTTGGGCCGCAATGAGCAACCCAGGCCATTCTAGAGAGATCCGCTCAAAATATATTCCTTGCTAGCTCTGATTTTGGCAAATTCCCTACCAAGACTTGTATATACTCTCCTAAATGTTAACTAAAAGACACAGATTACTCATAAGAGTGGATTCTGAAACTCCTCTTCCTTCAAAGGTTATCTTCCATCCAGATTTTCCATCCATGGCCCCTCTGATGATTCAGAAGGTGTGTTCTCATGAATGGAGAGGTGCAACTACATATTTGGGGCTTGAATTTAACAGTAGAGATAGAACTCCACCTGAATTCATAAGAACTGCCCTCCTTCTCACTGTTAGTAGAATTGATAGCAGTTTGTGTCTTTGTGAATCAGCACTGGCAAACCAAAGGAGAAGAGTCAAGCATTATGATTCATCTCCTTCCCAGAGTCCTTAGGATCAGAGATATAGTATTGATTTTGCTGTTGATGGTTTTATAAAACAACTTTAAAATTTATGTGCCAGGAATAAACCTCACTCATATCACCTGGGACCTCTTCTGTACTAGAAGAGGAGCCTTGGATACTCTGTTGGAGCAGGCAAGACAAGCACAAAGAACATCAGTTACTAGGATCCTTTTTGGGCAGATGTGAGTGCCCTGCACGTTCACAGGCTGGAGCATGCCCCGTTCATGATTCCTAAATGAATGAGTGAGCAAATGAACATAGAAAGGGGAGTCTGTCTTAAAGTCAAACAGCACATACATGAAATGAAAACTTACTTATGAAAGCAAATCAACCAACCAACCAAACAACAACGACAAAATATTGTTGTAATTGAGTGTGCTGATAAAGAGGAGAATAAAACAAAATGGCCAAAAACTTAATATTCATGAAAATTAGACTCCAGAATGAAAAAATATCAGTCTGATTCCCTCTGAACTATAAAGACATGAAGTTTCCTCTTAACCTCTATATAATTCTATTTTGGGGAATTTATATTTATTTTTATTTAATTCCATTTATTTTGGATAAATGCCAAGAGGATCTGTGGTTGATAATTGTGGGAAACTAGGGTTGTGGTATCTGATAACTCTCTCTGAAACTCATACCACTAACATATACACATGCACACCCACACACAAACATATCACCCATTATTTATGTAGGACAAAATTCAGTTTGAAAAGTCACATTAATCTGTGTTTCCTTCCTGGCCCTTCACTTCCTAGCCTGGCTAAAACTAAGTGTCTCATTTGCAAAACTGGAAACACAGTATTATGTTATAAGAAAGCTTTGAAGAAATAACTCATTTATCATTCTACCTATATATATATATACATATATATGTGTGTGTGTCTATATATATATATATATGTGTGTGTGTGTGTGTGTGTAATTTAACAGAGAGAGACAGAGCAAGAGAGGGAACACAAGCAGGGGAATCCCATACCAGGTATCATGCTAGGAATTTACACCCACACACAGGTTTCCTGACTTCTTCGAATTTATATTCTAGAGGCTAAGACACAGAATAAAAAGGCAGCAAATAAATGACACTTGCAGGTTGTGATCAATGCTCTGAACAAAATAAACAAGGTGTTTGGATAGACAATAATAGGAAGACCTATGTTAGATAGTCTATCCTGAAAAGCCCATCTGAAGACACTGAATCAGAATCCTCAGAATTGAGAAGGAACCAGTAAGGAAAGAGGCTTATGCAAAAATAATGGTGAATGCCAAGGTCCTGGGGTTGGCAAGTTCTTGGGAGGGCCAGTGGGTTGAAGAACAGTGTTCAAGGAGAAAGTTGAGGTGAGCTGAGAACAGGGTCAAAGTCAGGTCACACAGGGTCTTGTAGATCTGGAAGAGTTTAGGTTTAATTCTAAGGGCAAAGTGAAGCAACTGAAAATATCAAGCAGGGGGATGATTTTGTCTTCTCTACATTCTTTAATAATCTGACTTCTGTCTGGAACATGGACTGTGGAAGGGCAGAAGTAGAAACTGAAATACAAGTGAAGAGGCAAATCATAATAGATGAGAAAGAGAAGATGTGGACCAAAACCAAGAACGTGTCACTGGAGAAAGAGATAGATGTGTGCATTTTTCATATATTTTGGGTAAAGGATGGACAGGATGTGATAAAAGTTTTCATAATGGGAGTAGGAGAAAGGGATAACTCCAAGGTGACCCCCAGGTTCTGCTCTTGGGGACAGTGTGGCCATTTACAGAGGGAAAAACCTGAGGAGGAACAGGTTAGGGGTCACAAATAAGATAATGTATACCTTGTATGGAAAGCACTTAACGCAGTTCCTGACGTGTAATGTGCTTTCAATGGGTGGCACTAAAAGAAAATGCTTCTATTATCTGATAATTCAGGCCCATTAGTTTCCCTTGACAACCTATTACAATTTAAATAAAATCTTCCAGAAGCATTTTCAGTTTCCTGTTTCTGTGCTTTATGTTCACTTTTCAGTAACTAAAGGTTTAAGGTCTATATATTCCTTATCTTTAAATCTCATGGGGGAGTAATAAAGACAAAATTCCCATCGTTGTTCCACTTTTCATTTGAAATAAACACTGCACACTAGAGTGATTTTGTAATCCATTCTTCCCAATTCTTACCTCTACAAGAAGACAGAGATGCTCTTTGGCCCTCCTCAACAAGAATACTGCTGGAAACATGGACCACTGAGAGACAGACTGCACTTCTTCTTGCCCAGGGCCAGTGACTGGGGAGTCCCAGAAATAGAGCAACCAATGTTATTAGCATGTATGGGGAGATTGCCACAGGCTGGACAATGTGCCTTAAGTACTCTATAGTAAGGGCAGTCCCTTGGAGCAGGCATTTTGCTCCTTGACTTGAGATTTAGGTAGTTATTACAGCAATTTTCCAGCAGAGGGCAGTTAATGGTCTTAAAGAAGGGAAACCTCATTAAATTGCATCCAGTTACCGTTGGGCTACGACTGGGTACACAATCTCTCATTAAAGACTTATAACCACCCAGTAGATGGGTTATGTCATTATCACCTCCATCACGCTGAGGCTTACAGAAGAGCGACATGTGGCCCAAAGTCAAATGTAGAGGAAAATGAGAGAGCTGGGATTTGGAATCCAGGTCTGAGTCAGCAACCCAGGAGCTTAATTTTTATGCTGTGTGAAGTCGCCAGAGATGTTTCTGGTTCCTCAGAATGATTGTGGACCTTGCGAGGACCCAAATTTTGGCTGATGTAAAGGAAACTATTCTCAATAGCAGAGCTGCCCCCACAGTGGAGCAGACAATTTCCCGAGATGACCTGCTCACCAAGGCTGGAGACATGCATGGAGATGCTCGGATGGCGGACAGTCTCAAAGAGACCTCTGCAGAAAAAGGAAGTTGAGCTAAATGGCCCATGGTATGGAGTCCTTCAAAGTGAAGTCAGTCTCTGGGGGAGGAGTGTTCACAATATGTTCATTTTAACAGTATTTTGTGACTCAATGTTGGGTTACATTTGGAGAAAGTTTCAGAACCTATTTAAAAGCCAAACAAGAAAAGAAACTTTATTACTTGTTCTTTTTTTTTTTTTTTAGATTTTATCTATTTATTTGATAGAGACACAGCGAGAGAGTGAACACAAGCAGAGGGAATGGAAGAGGGAAAAGCAGGCTTCCTGCTAAGCAGGGAGCCCGATGCGGGGCTCAATTCCAGGACCCTGGGATCACGACCTGAGCTGAAGGCAGATGCTTAATGACTGAGCCACCCAGGCATCACTATACTTGTTATTTCTTGTTTCTCTTGACTAGCTTTCCCTTAAGTGATCACCAGACTTGACTCTAAATAACACTTCACTGTTCGTTAAATTTTAATGTAAATCAAGATACAGCCCACAATCTATCTTACTGATTACCCAAAAGGACATGTCTAAAGACAAGTAGGATCAATGGACAAGCCCATAATCCCTCCAGGGTAACAAATTTGATTCAGATAATACATTTTAGCCCTTTCTAAAAAATTTGTTTAGTTACCTTCTTTTGTAGTTATACCTGATGCTTTTGTAATAGTAACAGTCATCAGGCATTTATCAAGTAAAAGGTAAGTTTTAAAATCCAATTGTATATATCATAGCACTTTTATTTGATCTCCGTAAAAACTCTGTGATATGTAACAGACAGAGATCATTAGTTCCATGTCCCAAATAAGAAAACTGAAAGAAAAGAAGTGACTTACTCATAATAAATGCCTGGTAGGGACCTGAACTCCTGAACCCTAAAAAGACACTATTTTGGTTTAATGTTTAAAAGCCTGGACTCCGTCTTCCAATAACTGGGTTTACCCTTTCTCTTCATAGCCATGTTGGCCACGTCACATAATTTCTCTGGCCCCTAGTTCCTTCATTCTTAGGATAAGGTTAATAAAAATATCTATTAGATACAGTTGTTGTGAAGATTATATACTGAAATCTAGGTACTGACCAGAATATGGTAGCACCCAACAAATTTTAGCTACTACTAGTTTATTCCATGGTTTCTGACACTTGTGTCTTTATGCTGCCTTTGTGAGTACACATACTGGCAGCTGTTTCTGACATCCTGGAAGCAATAAAAACAGTGTGACCCAGCACCTGTCCTGCTCTGACACACTGATAATGGGAGTAGAAGCAGGGGTGGCACTCAGAGTGACTGTTCCAGAACAGAAACCCCAATTGGAAAGTGTTGACAAGGGAAAGGATTGTTAATGGCATCAAAAGAACAAAAATCCATGGCAGCAAAAATGGATAATATAAGCACAATAGAATTAACAATTTCTGTATTTTGAAATAGGCCATAATTGGTGAGAAAATACAAACCTCATTCCAGGAAAGTGCATTTCTAACTAGATGAGAACTAGCACAGAATTCTTATTCAGAATATGAAGTATTCTCAGATATTTGTATTATCTTGACAAATGGTGGTTTGGCATCTCCTATGTGCTAAGAAGTTTTCTGGATACTGAAGTAGAACTTAAACTCTAGAAAAGGAAATACATATGCAAAAAACTAAGTATACAAACACATCTATAGTAAGTAAAACCTTCACGGGTGCTAGTGAGAAAGCTGTAACACAGTAAATATGTCAAGATTGTTAGGAGCAGTTTCTTTTCAATGGGAAGATTGAAGAAGTCTTCCCTAAATGGATGATATGTGAATTAAAATCTGAATGAAATGAGAAATCCAGTCTTGCAAATCTCTGGAGGAAGAACATCCTAGGAAGAGAGAACAGCAAATGCAAATGTCCTGGGGCAGGAACATTTGTGATATAGTCGAGGTAGGGTGAGGAGACCAATGGTGTTAGTGCTGAAAAATTGGCAAGAGACGATCCTGGTAAATTAAGTCATATGTTGGGTCATATTGTGACCCATAGGCCTTAGAAGGGCTTCTAGATTTTATTCTAGTGTGAATCTATTGAAGGATTTTGAGCAGGGACTGCATAATCTCATTTCTAGGGTGCCACTGCAGAATAGGCAAAAGAGGATGATGGATAGGTCTTCAGTGGCAGCACTGGAGATGAAGAAAAGTCAGCATTTATAGAATCTATTTAGAAATAAAACCACCAGTGCTTCCTAATGGATGTAGGAGGTGAGGAACAAGGAATCAAGGGGCTTGAGCCCATGGACTTTGCTAAATGACGATAGCCCTTTCTGAAATGGGGAGATTTGGGGTGGGGGGGGTTTAGTTCAGAGGAAGGACTATCAAGAATTATGTTTAAGCAAGTTATATTTGAGGTGTTCCATAGAAATCCAAATAGAAATGCCAGATAGGAAAATGAAGATATGAGGTCTTAGAAGAATGTGGGAAAGGATGAGATCACATAGGGAGTCTGAGGAGCTGAGGAGGGAAGGGGAAAAATAGAAGCAAGTGGAATGGAAGTAATCAGGTTATGGAGTGGAGATGGAAAGTGCTTGAAAGGAGCTAGAATGTTTCAAAAGCAACAATCAAAAGTTACAAACACGCTTACCCCACTTTATGTCCTTCAATTCATGGATCAAAGAAAAGCAGCACCCAACTTGGGAGGACTTCTGGGTAGGGCAAAGCACTTTGGATAAATGCAGTTTTGGGGGTACAATAAGACAGTGCATAGTGCGAGAAGATATTTCAAAAATAGTAAATTTACTGGTGACAGTGAGTGCTAGGAGGGCAGAGGGAAGCTGTGGGAAGTTTGAAGAGGGTGGGAAATGTAATGAGATGACAGGATGCACAGCCTTCTGGGATCAGAGTCCTGGGAATGGTGGATAATGACCTGAGGGTCTTACACTTCCCAGCCGGGTGGGTAGCCATGCAGTGTTACTTCTGATGGTGTTATAGGGGAAGACAGGTAACCCATTTTAACCCCAGTATTCATTCATTTTGGGATTGATGATGGTATCCTGCACGAGGCAATCACAACCGTGATTCAGGAATTAATTCTAGAAAACCTGAAATGTACCTGATATGTTCATTGTTACACTCATGGGACTGACATATGGTCAAGATGTAACATGTACTGATTGACAGTATTGCTTCTAAGCATAGGCCAGGGTGAGCTTGAGAAGAGTTTTTACCATCTTGTGAGTATTCTTTATTGATAAGTGCAAGATGGATGGCTTACATCTTAATTAAAAAAAAAAAATCATTGCTAAAAATTTCTAACCATCACCAGGGCCTTCAGCAAGTTGTAATCCTTTTGTTGAAGGAAGGTCTTGCCTTGAGGTTCATGGTTGCTGACTGATCAGAGTGTTGGTGGCCGAAGGCTGGGGTGGCTGCGGCAAAGTCTTAAAATGAGGCAACAGTGATGTTTGCTGCATTGATGGACTCTTCCTGTCATGAACAATTTCTCTGTAGCATTCCATGCTGCTTGATAGCATTTCATCTACGGTAGAATGTCCCTCAAAATGGAAGTCAATCTTCTCAAACCCAGCTGCTGCTTACACAGCTAAGCTTATGTAATACTCTAAATCCTTGGTTGTCCTTTTGACACTTTCACCAGGAGTAGTTTCCATCTCAAGAAACCACTTTTTTTGCTCATCCATAAGCAGTAATTCCTCATCTGCTGAAGTTTGATCATGAGATGGCAGCAATCCAGTCCCATCTTCGGGCTCCGCTTCTCATTCTAGTTCTCTTGCTGTTTCTACAACTTCTGTGGGTACTTCCCCCACAGACGTCTTGAACCCCTCGAAGTCATCCATGAGGGTTGGAATCAGCTTTTTCCAAATTCATGTTCCTATTTTACTTCCTCCCACAAATCACAAATGTTTTTAATGATATTTTCGAGTGGGGAATCCTTTCCAGTGCTAATGTCCATTAGACAAATCACTACCTATGGCAGCTATAGTCTTACAAAATGTATTTCTTCAATAGAGAGAATTGGAAGTTGAAATTACTTCTTAATCCATGGGCTGCAGAATGGATGTTGTGTTAAGAGGCATGAAAACAACATAGACCTTCCTGTCCATCTCCATCAGAACTCCTGAGTGACCGGGTACATTGTCAATAAGCAGTAACGTTTTGAAAGGAATCTTTTTTTCTGAGCAGGAGGTCTCAACAGTGGGTTTACAGTGGGTTTACTGGAGTAAAGTAGGTTCTAAACAGATATGCTGTCATCTGGGCTTGTTGTTCCATTTATAGATCACAGGAAGAATGAATTTAGTATAATTCTTAAGGGTCCTAGGATTTTCACAACAGTAGACGGTAGACTAGCATTGGCTTCAACTTAAAGTCATCAGCTCATAAGTCCCTAACAAGAGAGTCAGGCTGTCCTTTAAATTTTGAAGCCAGGCATTGCTTTCTCTCAAGCTGTGAAAGTCCTAGACAGCATCTTCTTCCAGTAGAAGGCTGTTTAATCGACATTAAAAATCTGTTGTTTAAGGCAGTCACCTTCATGAATGATCCTAGCTCGATCTTCTGGAGAACTTGGCTGCACTTTCTAGGCCAGCACTTGCTGCTTCCTTCAGCTTGCATCCTGATGTAAGAAATATGGCTTCTTTCCTTAAATCTCATGAACCAACCTCCGCTAGCTTCAAACTTCTGTAGCTGCCTCACCTCTCAGCCTTCACAGAATTGATGAGAATTAAGGTCTTGCTCTGGATTATGCTTTGGCTAAAGGGAATGTTGTGGCTAGTTTGATCTTCTATCCAAATCACTAAAGCTTTTTCTGCATTAGCAGTATGACAGTTATGCTATCATCTGTGTGTTCACTGGAGTAGCACTTTTAATTTCCTTCAAGAACTTTTCTGGGGTGCCTCAGTGGCTCAGTGGGTAAGCCTCTGCCTTCGGTTCAGGTCATGATCTTGGGGTCCTGGGATCGAGTCCCTCATTGGGCTTTCTGCTTAGCAGGGAGCCTTCTTCCTCCGCTCTGTCTGCCTGCCTCTCTGCCTACTTGTGATCCCTCTCTCTGTCACATAAATAAATAAAATCTTTTAAAAAAAGAAGTTTTCCTTTGTATTCACAACTTACATAACTGTATGGCACTAGAGGCCTAACTTTCAGCCTATCTTGGCTTTCAATATGCCTTCCTCACTAAGCTTAATCATTTCTAGCTTTGGATTGAAATGGGAGATACACTGTTCTTCCTCTCACTTGAACACAGAGAGACCATTGTAGGGTTACTCATTGGTCCAGTTTCAATATTGTTGCATCTCAGGGAATGGGGAGGCCAAGGAGAGGGATAGAGATGAGGGAACAACCAGTCTGTGAAGTTGTCAAAAGCACACACATTTATCAGTTAAGTTCACCGTCTTCTAGAGGTTCAGCTCATGGCTCCCCAAAACAATGGCAATAGTAACATCAAAAACCACTGATTGCAAATCACCATAACAAATATAAGAACAAGGGAAACTGAAATATTGTGAGAATGAACAAAATGTGACACAGAGGCACAGACTGAGCAAATGCCAATGGGAATATGCCACCCATAGACGTGCTGGACACCTTCCATTTGTAAAAAAATACAGTATCTGTGAAGTGTAGTAAAGCAAAGCACATAAAAGGAGGGATTCTTATATTGTAATAAATGTCAGAGTAGCTGTAGCGTTGGGGAATAGGGACAGTCTATGAAGGGCAATGAGGGAACTTTCTACTGTAGCAGTTCATGCATGCAAAGTGCACGGAACATTTAAGCTTAGGGCACTTCAATATATGAATGTTACAACTTATGGAGGATGTTAAAAATGGACAGAATAAGATACCATTTAGAAGAATTTTGAAACTTGAAAAGAACACTATGTGTGCTGTATACAGATGTAGACATGTTGTAAAACATGAAACATATATAGTAACCATTAACACCAACTCCAGGATGATGGTTATTTCTGGGGAGGGAGGGTGAAAGATTTGGTCCGGAAGAGTGGACTTTCATTATCTTTATTTTCAAGAGAACACCTTGTCTCAGTCCAGTTAGGCTGCTGTAACAGAATACTGCCGAATGGATAACTTATCAACAACAGACATTTATTTCTCAGTTTTGGAGCCTGAAAAGTCCAAGTTCAAGATGCCAGCAGATTCTGAGTCTGGGGAGAGCTCACCTTCTGGCTCCTAGATGGCTGTTGTCTTGCTGTGTCCTCATGTCCACCAAATACCATCACATTGGTGGATTAGGTTTCAACAAATAGATTCTGGGGGAACAAGAACATTCTGTCTGTGGCACATACCATACAAAAATGGCCAAGAGTTAACACTTAGTCAATCTTGGTTGTGAGCATATAAATGTCAGCTATGCATTTGTTCTATTTTAATGTTTTTAAGAATTTCCCAATGGCAAACTTTAATTTTAATGAAAATGATAAGAAATTTCTGGGGGTCAAAAGCTGCAAGGCAAATAATTAGCTGTAGTTCTAATTCACATTGGATGGGGCTGCATTTCCCAGGTGTCTGAAGGAGCAGCCCCCCACCCCCACTTCATAAGACCTTTGCTCCTCAAGGACCCTCGGCCCATGTGGTTATTCTCAGAGGTCCTGGGAGGAATCTGTCGCCGAAAGACCTTATCAATGGTCATGAAACCGTTTCTTTGGTGTTTCCAAGCCAATCCTGGGCTATGAAATCATCTCAAGCAATGTGGCTTCAGGACCCCTGGTTTTATATTAGGAAAGTCGAGACTTTGGCAGAATCAGGGAGTGCTGGAATTGGGGCCTTCTAGCCTCTGCGATTAGTCGTGCCAAAGAAGGTGTTCTGCTGCCTCAGCATGCTCAGCCGAGCTGAGCCACATCCGGCCTGCTCTGTGAGCAAGTGGCTGCTCCAGCGTTGGTCATCTCATGGTGGCCCAGTGTCCTGGAAACTCAGGGTCAAGCAAGACTGACTTCCTTCTCCTTCAGCTTTCATTGCCTACCTAACATAATGGAAATTAATATTATCAATTTATTATTTTCTCTGTATTTTATATATTTTAAAATTTTAATTATGATATATATGTATATATGTATCTATTTCCCTTATACTCCCCTATTATTTTTCCCTATATTATTCCTGGTGAACTTTTAATCCTTGGGGTAAAAAAATCATCAGAGGACCTTTGGAAACATATTTTATTTCTTCCTTTCTTTCACCCTTCCTTCCCTCTTCTCTTCCCTCCCTCCCTCCCTCCCTCTTCTTCTAACTCTTGAGTGAATACGCCTGCAAAGAAAGCTCTTTAATTCAAAAACAAGGATATTTAACAAGGATACTTGTTGATTAAACAGAAAAGGTAACTTCCTTTTCTCTCAATCTTTTACCGTTCATGTGACTAAACTTGGAGACAACAGGGAAGATGGAATAATGGGTGAGAAAGACGAGGCTCATTTTGGATTCAAGATCTGAAGCAAGCAAGCTATTACCTTCCGAACACATATCAGTAATGTGGTCACACTGAAAAGGCCTGAGTACACAGATAATTTTTTTTTTTTTCATTTTATGGGCTTAAACAAAAGCCCAGCTTCACTGATGTATAATTTACATACCACAGAATACGCCTCTTGTAAGTGTGCATCAGTGATGATGTTTAGTAGACTTACCGACTCCTCCCCACCATCACAGTCCAGTTTTAGAACACTCTGCTCACCCCCCAAGAGTCTCCTCTTGTGAGATTGCAGTCAGCCCCCGCTCCCAGAGTGCCCTGAGTACTGCCTCTGTAGGTTTGCCTTTTCTGCAACTTTCCCAGGAATCAGGCAGTGGAATCCCTCTGTTTCCAGCATCTTTCACTTTCCGTAATGCCTTTCAAGTTCACCCATGTTGCTGCATGCACCAAGCACTTTGTTCCTTTTTATTTTTGAAGAGTATTTCATTGTATGGGTATAGCATATTTTCATCTATTCACCAGTTGGTGGACTTGTGGATTCCTTCCAATTATCACTATTATGAAACATGTTCTGACATTTGTATAGAAATCTGTAGGTGGGAGTGTTTCCATTGTTCTCAGGAGGTACCGAAGAGGGGAATTGCTGGGAAAGAGTGAAGATTGCATGCAAAATTTGAGTTTTGGAAGAAACTATGAAACTGTTTTTCAAAGCAGCTCTACCATTTTACACCTTAGCCAGCAATGTAAAAGGGTTCGACTTTTGCTGTGTCCCTGTCAAGACTTAGTCTTTTTCATGATAGCCCTTCTAGGGATGCACTCTCCGTGTCCTGTCTACTATACCATCTTGTTTTCTACCACTGCTGAACCTTGTCATGCCCCCTCCCAGACTTGTACTCTTTTTTTTTTTTTTTTTTTAGTTTTTATTAATTAATTTATTTATTTGAGAGATAGAGCGAGAGCAGGGGGAGGGACAGCAGGAGAGGGAGAAGCAGACTCTCCACTGAGCAGGGAGCCCAACATGGGGCTTGACTCCAGGACCCAGAGATCATGACCTGAGTTGAAGGCAGACACTTAACCAACTAAGGCACCCAGGTGCTTCTTGAATCTGGGTTTTTCTTTGTTTCCAATGTCATTCTCAGTCCTTGGAATGACTTATCCTTGGATAATCTAAGTTGCGATGGCTTCCTGACACCCAGTGACACTCTTGGACTTTCCTTATTCTGTGCTCTGTCTTCAGCAAAGCCCTTCTGACATTGTAATGTACTGAGGGATTGGTGTGTCTGCTTTCCCCAGGATTACATCAGTTATTTGAGAGAAGGACACTCTTACTCCTCTTTGTGTTCATATTGGGTAGTATCTGGAGTACAATAGATATTTCCTACATTCTTACTTACAGGATAAATTAATGAGTGTTTTAATTAGCAGAGGAGTAAGTGGTTGCATGGGGGATCAGGAGATTGATTATAAAAATGGAAACATTTTAAAAAAGAGCTTTGAGATAGTCCCAGTTCAGCCTCTGCCTCCTGGCACAAGGAAAGCTGATTGCTAAGGTGATGGGAGAAAATCTATTTATTAGACTAGATCAGCAGACATGCTGGCAATGAAAATGTATCAGGTTGGAAAGATTTTGATCACAAGAGCTGAGAGATGGCATTCTTTCATTAAGAACTTTTCACTTGACAGTAGCAATTTTTATTATGATGTTTTCTGACCCAGGGACACATTGAGGGGCTGTTTTAGTGAGTTCGTTTCTTCCCAGTGTAAAGCCCTTGACTTTTAAACTACTTTAATAAAAGAAACCTTGATACATTGGAGTCATTAATAATGGCTTTCCTCTTTAAATGGAGTTTTTAGCACAATCCTAAATATGGATTTATTGAACTTCGTGTTTAAAGCCTGATGAATATCTCAGCTGTCCCTCTTCACTAGAGCTTCAGGTGCCATTAAGTCTATGGCTGTGTGAGAAGAGTGAGTAAGCCTGAGTTCTCTTTCCTTTAAAAATGATGTATTATTAAGGAATAAGGAATAGAAGGCTCATGGCACAAGACAGATCTGAGAAGAACATAGGGATCTGTAAGAATGGAATCCAGAAGAGGGAATAGACCCCCAAGAGAAGAAATCCTTCCCAAAATGCTGTTAAAATGTCTCAGATAATACATAAATAACAATTTCTTCCAACATATTTTACATCTTTTTTTTATTTGAACACAACAGTTCCATGAGGTGGGGCATAGCTTGGGAAACTGAGGCCAGACTGTTTAGACTATACACAAGATTACAGAGCAAACAAGTGGTAGAGCTAGAATTTAAAACAAAGTATTTCTGTTTGCCCGAGATTGGACTATTTTTACTGTGTAACGTTACCTCAGTTTAAGAGGTCGAAACAGACAAGACAGGCAGATGTTTTTTATTTGATAGCCTTTTTTCGAGTACTTCATAGAAAACAGATTTTGCACCATAAAGCACACCTAAGCCTCAGAGGTGGCTATTAGCTCCCATTTTTATTCATTACTTAGTGTCACACAAGGAGAACATCTTTGAAATTCAGTCTCTGCCCCCCAGGAAGTTCCAATGAAGAAGCTGCTGGTTATTCAGTGACTAAGAAGCTTCAGAGATTTGCATCATTCTTAGGAGACTGAACACCAGCTATTTGCCCTTTCTTGGATAGGAGATACATTAAATGAATCCTGGCAAGGTCACCAGAACATTCTCTTTTACTTTTCAGAGATCTTCAGTCCTCATCAGTAAAAGGAAAGAGTATCTCTAAGACCTTCCAGTTCCTGGAGAGATATAATTCAAGGAATGACACTCCTGAAAAACATGCATCACACATGGAGGGCACATGTTGAAAATAAGCCATTATTTAGTTGACAAATTACACAAGTTACAGGAGAAGAGACAATTGGTCCACTCAGACCACCTGCCTTACTGCCTTGTTGCAGAACCATGGACATTCCCACTGGGTTTTATTATTGACAGTATTTTACAGATGGGAAACTGAAGCATGGAGGGGCTAACCCCTTGGCCTAAGCCCACATATTCATTGAGTGGCCAGGCCAGGATATAGCCAAAGCATCATCTTCTTTTAAATATAAAAATCAATTCCATCAAGTAAATTTGCACTGAGAGTCAACTATACGCCAAGAGCATGAGTTTTGGAAATAAAAGAATCTGAGTTTGAAGTCACGGAGTGGTGGCTACTCAATTCTGTGAAGGTTAGCCAGACACCCTGCCTTCTGGAGCCTGATTCCTTGGCTATAAATGGAGTTGGATGGAGGGAAAGGAAAGATGGTCATGTTGGTAAATAAAGTGATATATGCAATGTGTCTGGGATAATATCTAGCTTAAATTAAGTGTTAAATAGTTGTTCCTTTTTTTTTTTCAAAGTCTGAAACTTACTTATTGATTGAATTATTAGCTACCTGTTACTGGCCATGGAGGATGAAGATGTTCCTCATCATTGATTCTTTTCAAGATGACGGTTAATGATATTGTCCAGTGAGGGGAAGGGCGGGAAATGACCTGCCCTGTGAAAAAGAATTTGGACCAATCCAGAGGCACCCTGCAGCCCCACAGCTGTAGTGGAATGGAATCAAGCAAGGCTTGACTCAAAGCCCTCTGTTTAGTTTTTCCAGCTTCATTATAGAGACTGTGGCCCTGCCTTTGAAGACATCAAGGATTAGTTGGGAGTGAGAGAGGAAAACCCAGGGAGCCATCAGAGGGAAAGGCCGTGCCTTTTCTGCAGCTCTAACTCTGGAAATATAAACATCAGAAAGCACAGCATGGGCAAGGTGGCCCTTCCTTGAGGAGGGGTGTGCGTGTGTGTGTGTGTGTGTGTATGTGTGTGTGCACACTCGCACGCTCAGACCAGTGTGACAAGCGAGTGGCATGTGGACACTTGAACCCAGGGGACATGTGGTGGTATTCTGAGAGCTCAGCCTTTTTTTTTTTTTTTTAATTTTCTTTTTTAAAGATTTTATTTATTTATTTGACAGAGATCACAAGTAGGCAAAGAGGCAGGCAGAGAGATAGAAGAAAGCAGGCTCTCTGCTGAGTAAAGAGCCCAACGCGGGGCTCAGTCCCAGGAGCCTGGGATCATGACCTAAGCCAAAGGCAGAGATTTTAACCCACTGAGACACCCAGGTATCGTGGGAGCTTAGCTTTCCTGGAGACCAGAAAAAGACCTAAAAATGTCCCACTCACTCCTGAACTATTGATCCCTGGAGGCCAGCACGAGACCATCCAGTGTAGGAGCCTACTGTGCATGCTAGAGTCTGGGGAGCCTGTGCTTAGAGTAGAGAAATGGGGGCTGGAGAATTGGACCCATTTAATGTCAAGTCCTTAGTTCTTTCCTTACAGTTTCGTGGCCACACCTCCTTGAGGAACACTATTTTCTTTGTATGTAAAACTGGGGTAAGAATGCATACTTTGACGTATAATGAACAAGATAACTTATTTAAAGTTAGCAAGTGCATGGCACATAGTAGGCAATTGAGAAATCGCTGAAATTAATGATTCTGAAAGAAACAAGGAGACAGCATGTGGAAATATGAGACTTAAAATAGCCAAACTGTAGGAGAAACCTGATGCCACAGGCTTCAGAGGCTGGTTTCCAGCATTGAGGTAGGATTGGAGACATTTTGACATAGATATGGAGTCCTGGATGCTCAGCAGCCCTGTGGTCCTCTGGTCAGAAGGAAAACAGTAACCACATCTCCCTCCTCCATCAGTCTCATTTTGACGAGAGTCTGAAACCCAAATTTACCTCTCCAAGACAGAGAACTGCTCAACACACTTTTCCCAATAAGATCCTTCCCTTCTCAAAATTATTCTTTAGCATATTTAAGCTATGAAGAGCGAAATGAAGAATATTTAGGCCTAAAAGTGGAATTACAACCAATTTAACCCCTCCCATGTATAGGGAAAATGAAGCCAGGAAAGGAAAATGACCAGTAACATTACAAAATGGTTGGGGGGAATTAGAGCTCCTAACTTGATCCCAACTACTACCGAAGTCACTTTAAGAATTGTTTTTTTCTAGAACAGATGGGATACAAGATTAGGGGAAGGGAGGGAGGGAGGGAGGAAGGGAGGAAGGAAGATCAGGTACATCTAAGGAAAGTTTGCCAAATCTAAGCATTTTTTTCAGCAGGCTTTTGGCATGGGAAATTCCAGAAAGTAGGAAGCCCTCAAAGCTGCTTGTCCTCTGGCCCTTCCCTTTCTGATTTCATCTCCTCCAAGCACCCCAACCATCCTCTATGGTACCAGCAAATGCTAGAACAGACCTTGCCTCTTGGCCTTTGCACATACTGATGCCTTGCAGTGTTACCTGGATTAGGAACAATGGGGTTTCATTTCCCAGCTCAGGCATCCCACAGGATTTTGGGCTCTCAACCCTGGCACTTCTCATACCAAATCATAATGGTCTGTTTGCTCGTCTGTCTTACCACTAGACTGTGAGCCCCTGGAGCACAGGGGCCACATCTTATCATCTTGATTTCCCCAGTGCATACCACTTATTTGTTTATTTTTTTTACTTATTTAAATGACTGAGTGATTCCATGTCAAGCATGAGGGAATATTTATTTCTGCAATGTTCTTGCTAAATCCTTGTAGGTATCTTCATAAATCCTTCATCCATAATGCAATGCTCATTACATTATGAAGTCCAATCCCTAGAGCATATCTTTACCCAGATTACTCTATTAGATAAAACAATATTTATAAGTGATGAGTAAATTTATATACTGTGGAGATTGTTATTAGAAACCTTCCTCAGGAGGTTTTCAGTGTAGTGAAATAGGAGTTTCGAGTGTAGCAACTGTGAATCTACTAGAAGATTCTAAAACTCCATGCTGGGCCTGCTCACCATGACAGCTTACCCCTTTTCCTCTCCTGCAGGCAGGCTCTCTGCTTCCCATATTGCCCCTCCCTCTGGAAGCCAGGCCTGTAGCAGTAGCCAGTGTCCCAGAAGGAGCTCCACCCTGAGAAGTTCTGCTTCCACTGGGGGCTTCTCAACCTTGGAGTGAACCCTTAAAGAACAGACATCCAGGATGTCTGCTGACTCTTTCTTGGATGCACTTTCCTATTTGCACTTTGATCTTACAGTCACTGCTAACAGAGAGATGGCCAAGCAGGAAGGAGGTCTCCAAAGCCCAGAAGAGAATTGGAACTTCTGTTTGGCTCACACTCACCTGCCCCAGCATTTTTAAGAAAGTTTTCCACAAATGAGGTTCTTATGGAGGCATACCATAGACTACTATCCAAACATGGTATTTGTTACAATTAGTCCACCATATTGTAAATCCCTTTTGGGTGGGAATTCCAGCCTAGTAGTCTTTGAATCCTTAGGATTCGGTATAGCATCTGGCTCAGAATAAATCCTTAAAACACGCAATGAATGAATGAATGAATGAATGAGTGACAGCATGAAGAGATAGCAAGGAGCATGAGTCACAAGTAATCACACGATTTAGTGTAATGTACACATTTAGTCTGGCACTCAAGGCCTCTCATGACTAACAGCACTCCATGGATGGTGTGGGTGGGCTCATAATGTTATCCTGAGGATTTTTAAAGAGTTTTTGATGAAAAGATGAGATTTGATAATCCTGATTATAGTTAAATAAAATAAAAATTGAAAATCACCAGAGGAGAGAGCTAAAGAGCATTTTGTGCTCTCTTATTCTAAAATACATGGTTTCTAATGCAGACTATCCCAGATTTTAGCCTTAATATTCTCTGGCTTGCAGTGGCCACACATGGCTGGTTTTGATGGGCTTTTGGGAGCAGCGGAGTGTGGCCACGGGCTGTTGTGCTCATTCTTTTGATTATGTCTCACTGCAGCGAGCAAAGGAACTTAGTGCAGAAAGGATAAAACATGGAGATAGGAGACGACTGTGTTTAGCTGCATGGACTGCACAAACAGGCATGCGGACGTTTTCTGCCTCCCTGGGCTTGCCTCTCTGGGTTCTAGGCCTGAGATCACAGATTCACAGTGGCAGTGAGAAACTTCCCCAGCCTCTCTGGGGGCTGAGAATATCCTCCCACAGCCCCGAATGTCCATGTCAGAGGAGGAGCACCCCCTCAGGAAGTTGCCTGGGTCAGACATTTCAAGGTTCAAGAGAATCATGGTCAAAATCTGAAGCCAGAAGCTCCTGCTTCAAGCACCCACTTTCCTGCTACTTAGAACGACAAGGTAGTAATTACAGGTTCTTCACAAGCCTCCTTAGGCCTCACTGTGTCTCTGTAGGCACCTTACATTTTATTTGATGACAGTGACATTGATGGATAATAGTTTCCACCCCTGCAAATGATTACTGATTCTATAGCTGGTCTAGTAGAAATGTTGCTACAAAGTTGAACACTTTATACCACGAGAGAAACACGCTCCCCTGAATGCAGGTTTCTCCTTGGTGACCTTGTGCCTGATTTTCCTCTACCCCATATCCCAGGGATTTTGCTAGTAAACTCTATTCATCCTCTCTCAATCTGGGATAGAGAGCTCCAAAACAAAACTGAGGTTCACTGAATGATGACTGCATGCCAAGGACCCCATGGATAGTCACTCATTTGATCATTTGCATTCCCAAAATAATTTGGGTTAACCTCTCTTTGCTGACCCAAGGTTATCATTGATCCCGACTGAAGCACAGAAATACTCTATAGACACAGGCACCTTGTATAAATTTAAGTAACTCTTCCAAGGGTAGCGGAGCTCATGATGGAAGGAAGCTGAGATGAGGATTCAGGAAGTTCATAATCACCGCGCCTCAGTCTAGCAGGAGGGGCAGGGGTCCGAAGCAGCAGGAAAGGTGCAAGGAACCAAAACTCCTAGGGTCGAGTCTCAGCTCTGCTGTTAACGACCTGCTGTGACTGGTACCCCACCACCGTGGCAGCCTGCTCCAGCTGCCCCAGCAAAGTACCACAGAGCAGGCAGCTTAACTGACAGAAATGGATTGTCTGACAGTTCTGGAGGCTAGAAGGGCAAGACGAAATTGTTGGCAGGGTTGTTTTCTTTCTTTTTTTTTAAGATTTTATTTATTTATTTGACAGAGATCACAAGTAGGCAGAAAGGCAGGCAGAGAGAGAGAGGAGGAAGCAGGCTCCCCACTGAGCAGAGAGCCTGACGCAGGGCTCAATCCCAGGATCTTGAGATCATGACCTGAGCTGAAGGCAGAGGCTTTAACCCACTGAGCCACCCAGGTGTCCCGGCAGGGTTGTTTTCTTGAGGCGTCTGTCCTTGGCTGGTAGACGCCATCCTCCCCTGGTGTTCTCCCATGGTCTTCCGTCTCTGCACATTCTCTCCTGGAGCCTCTCTCCCTCTTCTTAGGAGTACCCCAGTCAATTCAGAGCAGGCCCCCCCACAACACCCCATTTAACCTAACAACCTCTTTAAAGACCCTGTCTCCAAATAGAGTCGCATTCTGAAGTAGTGCGGTTAGGACCTTAGCACACAAATTCCAGTAACACGGGTGAAAATCAAGGCATCAGTAGGGCTGTATTCCCTTCAGAGGCTCAAGGGTAGAATCCATTTCCTTGCCTTTTTCAATATCCTCTTTCCTGTTCAGAACACATCACCTCACCATGGACTCCGTGCCCATAATCTCTTTCACACTCTGACCCTGCTGCCCCCTCTTCATCAGTACTCAGGATTGCACTGGGCCATCTGCATCGCCCAGAAAGATCTCCTCATATCACAATCCTAAAGTAATTAATTACATCTGCAAAGCACTTTTTACCATAAAAGGTAACATACTCATTTTATTTAAATGACTATTTGAGACTTCTTGAATCCTCTCTTAAAATTAATGTTGTTTTGCTTTTCTATCACTGCCTCATAAACTACCCCCAAAATGTAGTGACTTAAAATGACAGTTTGTTTCATTATATTGCATGGTTTTGTGGGTTAGGCATCCTTGGCAGGCTGTGACTGATCGGTTCTGCCTCTTGTGGCATCTACTGAACTCACTGGCAGCAGGCGGCTGGCTTGCTCTGCAGATCCAAGATGGCTTCTTTCTCCACCCTGGGGCCCTGGTGGTCTGGCTGAGAGGCTGGGCTCCCAGTAGACACAGTTCAGAGACTCTCCTAGTGTACCTCCACTATAGTAGGTGGACTTCTTACCTGATGGCTCAGTGTCCCAGAGACGTGCCCACGCCCCAGGAAGCAGATGCCATCAGTCTCTTAAGCCTGTTCTGGGAAACTGACATAGCATGTTCCACCATATTCTTTGAGTCAAGGCCATCTGGATTTAACAGGAAAAGATGCAGACCCACTTCTTGATGGGAAGAGTGTCAGAGAACTTCTGGCTTTCTTTAACCTGCCACAAACATCAACAAATGTGTCCCTTTGTCCTCTACCCATAACAGATAAAAAGCAGATAGTCAGAAAAAGAAAAGATACTGTTGCAGGCAAAGCTGTTAAGTGTTTTGGCCAGTATCCTCAGTAGACAAGCAAACTGAACAGAAATGAGATATAACTGGAGTCATGAGGGGAAACAGAGAAAACACATCAAATGGGGCTGTAGCAATGAAAGAGGGCTAGCAGCCTGGAGCAAGCATGCAAGGTCAGCCAGGGAAATGGCTGGTCAGTTCTTAAGGGAATCTCTACTCGCAGCACTGGACACTAGGAATGTCCATCCATCTACTCATTCATCCAACTTAACATTCACTGAGCATATACTGTAAACAAATGCTGAGCAAGTCATTAAAGATATAAGGATCAATCAGACAAGATTGATCCCCAAGGGTTCTGAGTCCCTGGAGGAGAAGGACATGGCAGCCCTTAAATACACCATACTCTCCACAAATTATCTTTTCAGTGCTAACCTTGGGTCAGCAAAACTAGGTTGTACCAACCCAAATTATTCTGGGAATGCAAAGGAATTAATAAAAAGACCAATTATACATCTATTTAATTTTTACTGGCAATTGCTACTTAAAATATGTCCATCCAATGGGACTTAATTGCTGAATTTCTTCCTTGTCTGGAAAACTCAGATCATAGGAGTTACTACTTGTTGGCTGTGCATATTGGTGTTTTCCGGTAGAGTCTGAAGAGTTCTCTGTTATCTAACATTGATGGAGGTTCCATGATGTTTCTGGCGTACAGCTGGGAGTTTTTGTTCTACGCAGAACAAATCCTGGAGAGCTTCTCATTCCTTTCAGTGAGAGAGACCAGTAACTGTTCTAATGTCTCTCCTGTACTGTTAGCAAACTAGATCCCACTGTGTTCCAGAGAGAGCTCTAGGCAGCAATAGTCAAGGTAGACTGAGCTCTTTCCCTCATGGGGCCTACAGTCCCACAGGGAGGATGACAATAAAGAAGTAGACAAATATGGGGTGCCTGGGTGGCTCAGTGGGTTAAAACCTCTACCGTCAGCTCAGGTCTTGATCCCAGGGTCCTAGGATCAAGCCCCCGCATTGGGCTCTCTGTTCAGCAGGGAGCCTGCTTCCCGCCACCCCTCTGCCTGCCTCTCTGCCCATTGTGATCTCTGTCAAGTAAATAAATAAAATCTTTTTTAAAAAGTAGACAAATAGGTAAATAATATAAATTCAAATGGCCATATATGATTGGAAAAAAGAAAAAGGAGGAGATGAGGTCCTGGGGACTGGGGCAGAGTGGAGAGGGAGAGGGGGTCGATTTTACATGAGGTTTTCACTATTTTTAAATTTTCTGCATCATTGAAACACATTACATGTCTAGCCTAGTGCCCGGAACATTATTCACTTACTCTTCCACTGTGTAAGCCACAGCCCCTGCTCACACAGTGTCATTCCTAGACTCTGTCTCTTCAGAGAGTAAAAGCATGATGAGGACACAGACCAAGGCTAATTAACCAATAAATCGTAAACAGTCAGTGAAGTGGTGCAGCCAGCAGCCCAGAAATATCCTAACTCTGGGTTCCCAGATTCCCTGAGGAAAGACGAGACAGAAATAGATGCCCCCAATCTTTCCATCTAAGGTTATTCATGGACCGTCTGAGAAGGCAGCAGGAAGAGACCCCACATAGAGAACAATTAGGTTGTCTTCCTAATGTGGTTGCTCTTTTATTTATTGGCTGGTTTGGGGGATGAGAAGTATTTACAGAGCAGGAACACCTATTAGTTTAGAAATTCTAGGGTGTACTTAATGCACTTGTGTTAGTAATTAACTCCCCAGAAACCAATGTGAGACTTAATTTGGGGGAATATTGTACTACCTGGTTTGGCCAGTTTGGTAAATAAATGTAAATTGCAAAGAGTGGTCTATACTGGGAAGGATAGAGAAGGGGGGCGGGCAGAGAGACAGAGAGAGGAAGGGAGGGAAGAAAGAGGGGTGAGGAGAGAAAGAGAGGGAAGGAGAGGGAGATAGAGGAAGAGGGAAAGAGAAGTGTTTTCCTGTGAGGGGACAGTCAGAGCTTCATTCTCAAGTCAAAGGCCAACCAAGAGAAACAGGCAACATATATAGACCATGTGACCTCAGCCTCCCCTATGTGGCAAGAGAGGGGACCCTCAGTGACCAAGCCCTGTCAGCTCTCCTACTGGCCAAACCAAGTCACAGGCACAAGCCCAGTGTCCAGGAGGAAAACTACTCAAGAGCACGGAAGGGAAAGAAATTACCGTGGCCATTTTTTTTTTTTTTTTCCTACAGCCGAACACGGTTTGGGGTAGACTGTTGATTCATTTACTCAGCCAACCTAGACCAAAAAGAAAGCTGGAACAGATTTGGTCCAGAGCCTCCTATAGAGAAGGAGAGATAAGTACACACACAAAAAAATGGATAATGTAGTCAGTACTCAGTGTCATGTGAAGGGGAGGAATAAATTACTCAAGTAGCCTAGAGAGCTGGGAAGTTATAGCAGGAAAAGCTTCATGAAGGAGATGGCATCTAATCTGGACCTTGAGGGATGACTTGGAGTTGTACATGCTCAGATGTCTGAGAGCTGGTATGGTATTAGTATAGAGCTGAGCAGCAACTTGGTGGAAAGTGATGACTGAACCCTTATTTCTCGAGACTCAATGGCTTTCCACGCTTGCACTGGCCTGTTCATGTGCTGTGCATCTATGGGCCTCTCTCTCCTTGATAGAAATCGCTCAGCCTCTTGTTGCATTCTCCAGCTCCATTACCCTGGCATAGAAGCACTATCCAGAGAAGAATTTGGTGGGAATGGGGAAATGGGAAGGACTACAGTATTGCAGGAAACCCACGACCTCTAACCCTATCCCAAATCCAGAGACCATCCCAAGAGGAAGATAGACCAAAGCAAGGGGTGTGAGGAGGAAAGTGCTTCTTCCAGAAAGGAGGAGGTAAGAAATCAACAGAGATAGGTTGCTTAAGAGATGCTGGCGACAGGCAAAGCAAGAACCACCATTAACTCTGAGATTTCTGAGCTGGCCATAGAATGACAGTGATTCCATTAGCAAGACAGGAGAGTGAAGTGGGTGCCCAGTTTGGAATCTGTTGCAGTTGAGATCTTTGTGGGACACACGGGAGGGAAGGTGCAGCATAGCACCTGACCCTCAGATTGGACTGTGGGCACAAGTCAGAGGCTGGGAGGGGAAATCATAAACAAGGGGATGGGTAGTAAAATCCTAGGCACAATGAGATCACTGGAAAAGAATTTACCAAAAAAAGGAGAGGGGGAATATGGGATCGTTTCTGTAGCAGAGGTGAAGGGAAGGGAGAAAAAGAGCATGAAATCTAGTAGTTAATGAAACGGTGTCACCATCCACACATCTGCCTCGAGTCAGTCAGAATTTTATCTCAAAACTTGAGGGCTGAGGCACCCTGGCTGGGGCACTGGAGGTCAGTGAGGATGGCATGACAATCCTGATTCCCTCCACCACTGTTTTCAGAATCTGTTCTGTTCTCTTTGTGAGCGGCAGCACAGCACCGTGATTAAGAGCACTGATTTTGAAACCCGAACTGTGGCATTCAAATCCTGGCTGCATCTTGTTAACGCCTGCCTCTCAGAGGAGTCACTGACCCCCTCTTGGGTTCCTGGGCCATAAAATGGAGACAGCACCCACCTCAACGAGTTATTCCAGGGATTCTTGGCATGAATACAAATTAACTCTTGAGACCCGGGCCTGACCCAGAGTAAGTGTTATGAAAGTGTCTATAAATTTAAATATGCATAGATGCCCACAAACCAGGTGGAAAAAGAAACATTGAAATGTTGTGCCATCTGATGCATGGTTTGAGGGAAAATGGACCAAACTGCTGTGCCACTCAGGAGGTGTGAACAGCTGGGGGCACGGGTGCTCTGGGGACAGACTAGAGATGCGGCGCTCCTCCAGCTGAAAGCACAGACTGAGGAAAGCGGGCTTGCATCATCAACCAAACCCTAGCGCCTGAGGTAGGGATGAAATAGTCACATGAGACAACTGGAGACCTGGTGGCTTGAGACACACCATGACTTGGTGATGCTATAAAAGAAAAGAGCAGAGAAAGAGGATTTCAAAGATAATTCCACATTCCCTTGTGTTCCTCTGCCTCCAGCTGCCTGAGCGCTGGGCTACCTCTACTTTTCTATCCTGAGAAAGTCTGAGAACACACTCTAGAATTTTAAGAACGTGTATGCCGGTTGGGGGAGGGGACGCTATGGAAATAGAATGCCTACTGAAGGCAAGAACTGACAGGCAATGTCTGTCAAACTTTCTAAGCACTGCTCCCCCAGGACTCCATCACCCTTGCATATATGAAGATGTGAATGTGCACGCACACACACACACACACATACACACACCCCTTTCCTCCCCTCCCCACCCCTTCCCTTCTCTTCCATTCCCTTCCTCCCTTCCCTTCCCTCCTGTCTTTCTTCTTAATTTGTGCACTGCTTCCTCATTACCCATAAGACGGGCTCTCCCTCCTGAGGATGACATTCAAGGCTTTCCACCATCTGGCATCATTTCCCATGATTCCTTCAACTCTATCCTGCAGCTGAATGGACTGTTTCTTGATTTTTGTGCATGCTACGAATCCTTATACCTTTTGCCTTTAATAATGTGTCCTTATAGTAGATCAGAAGCAGATTGACTAATATCTCAGTCTTGGTTCCCTTTTTGATAAAACCCATCTTGCCAGGGTAAGAAAAATGCTTTAAATACTGGTAAATCACTTTCTTTCACTGCCAAGTACATAATAAACACTAAATAAACAGAAACAGTTGTTTTATTATTATTATTTCTTCTGTTAGCAAAACTGTTGTTATTTATAAGAGTTTTGTATATTACAAAGATTATGAAAATATAAAGAAATTAAAATGTCCCTCATTCCAGCTTTATGAAACATTCTGTCCATTTCCTGGATCACATATATACAAATTTATGAGTTCATGAGTTCTGTGTTTCCTGATTTTTCCACACAGCTTTATATCAGAAATATTTCCCTACATTCCTAAAAATTTCTTAAAAATACATTTTTAAACTACCTATTATTCTACTTCATGGATTTGTTTACTTGACCATGTAGGCTTTTTTTGAAAATACCTTTTAATAAGTAAAGCTGTGATGTACACATTTTTAGAAAAAAATCTTCTGAACTTGTATTTTTCCTTTAGGAGGGTCTATAGAAATTGAATTAGTGGATCAACACATATGAACATTTGAAAGCTCTTTACACATATTGAAAAAAATTGCTTTTGGAGAAGTGAGACTGATTATACGCCCACCTCCTGCCCCCAGTAGGTTTCAGTTTCCTCCACCTCTTCCTCACTGGGAAACCCTAACCAACCGTTATGGGTTTCTCAGGGGGCCAACTGGCCTTTCTGGATGCCTGGGCAATATTAGCAGGGTCTTCAATATCTCTGAAGTCTCCCCACCTGAGACAGAGCAGACACTGGACTCTGGTGTCCTCAGCCTTAACTGCCAAATCCAGCCTTCTTTGGCTATTTCTGCAAAGAGAGAATAAAAGCTCAAACTCTGTGCATCCCCGAGCAGCGTATCTTGCAGGAATGGGGAGGCAGGTGCTTACTAAAAGGAGGGCGCTTCCTACAAAGCCTGGAGAAGACCAGACCACACCGTCTGTGCCACGGGGGACCCCAGCGCTGAGCTTTCACCCACTTTCCCCCTCATTACAATACTAAAGATACAATACAATACTCCACCCAGGGGTGGAGATTTAACATGTTAACATGTTAAATTAGACAACTGATGTGTAATGAAGCATGACCTTGAAGTATGCAGGTATGAAGAAACAGCCACCTCTCCGGGCTCAGAGGCCACTCTTTTCCCACCTATGTTTCTTTAAAAGCTTCTCCCTGATTTCTCCTGGGGGAGTCAGCCTGACAGTTCTTCCCTTTCTTCTGTGCCCCCATTCCAGCCTAAGCCCCCCACTAAAGCCTTTCTTGTGCTTTTAAATTTGGGGTCCAGCCTGGTTTCTACCATTGCTGGGCCCAAGGACGTGAGTCCGGTCACCCACACACACCTGCCAGGGAACCTTTGTCTCCATCACGATATGGTAGAGCCCAGGCTCTCAGCCGGCCTCTTGGATCCAATGTCACATCATCTCTGACCCTCAACGTCCCCCTCTGTAAAATGTGGGTTGTAACTGCGTGGGTCATGGAGGGTTTGAGGTGAGGTTTTTGAGAGCTACTGTGACTAGGAAAGGATGAGAGCACCTGCATGTTTCGAGCTGTGTTTTCAGTGCTCTGCTACTGCTCCGGGAAATTGCCACAGTGGAAGGACTTGCTCACATCACGGCCCGCCATGATGGCTGCAGCAGGAGGAGAATGTTACGGGCAAAGCTAACTCTACACTGGGGAATACAGCTCTGCCAGCAGCTAGGTGTGCGGCCTTGGAAGGGGAGGAAAGGTCTGTGGCAGGCCCGGTTCTCATGCGCTCTGCTCCATGAAGCAAAGCTTGGATTCTAAAATTAAACTCCTCTCCACTACCCCAAACTGCCATGTGCATTTGAGTGTCGCCTGCTTTAAGGAGCCATTCTTCATCTGATCTCATTGCCATGGTTACACCTCCAAGAGCAAGAAACGCATGCTGCTGCTGTTGTCAGATCAGGCCTACTTGTCTGTGATTCAGGACCAGGGCTGCCAAGTTGCTGAAGGCTGCCCCCCGGGGAGGAGCTCACTGAGGCAGCCAGGGAAGGACCAGAAAGGCCTTCTGCTGGAACGCTGCGCCTGGGCGCCCGCGATGTAGACAAGCTCCCCAGCCCAGAGGCTGACTCTGACTTGCAAGGAGCCCTCTGATGTGAGAACCGGTTGGTGGTGTCGCCCCAGGCGGTGCGTGAGTTCCTCAGCCGGGTCCAGAATGCCAGGGCTGGCTAGGGTCGTGGTGCCTGCCCAGAGGCCAGCAAGGAGACAGACACCTGGAGGAAAGGCTCAGAGGAAACTCGAAGTATTGACCTGGGGCGGGACTCAACAGGCGCCCTCTAGCGGCAGTCTGGGGAAGGGTGGATCTGAGCAGGCAAGGGGCCTGGTTCTCTCATCCCCACTGCTCCCGGCTTGCCCCAAAAGAATGTGCCTTTCTGATGGAGGCATAATCCTCCATTATGCCTCCATCAGAAAGGATGAATACCCAACTTTTGTAGCAACATGGACGGGACTGGAAGAGATTATGCTGAGTGAAATAAGTCAAGCAGAGAGAGTCAATTATCATATGGTTTCACTTATTTGTGGAGCATAACCAATAGCATGGAGGACAAGGGGTGTTAGAGAGGAGTAGGGAATTTGGGTAAATTGGAAGGGGAGGTGAACCATGAGAGACTATGCACTCTGAAAAACAGTCTGAGGGGTTTGAAGTGGCGGGGGGGTGGGAGGTTGGGGTACCAGGTGGTGGGTATTATAGAGGGCATGGCTTGCATGGAGCACTGGGTGTGGTGAAAAAATAATGAATACTGTTTTTCTGAAAATAAATAAATAAATAATAATTAAAAAAAAAAAAAAAGAATGTGCCTTTCAGTGCCGCTCAGAAAGGGGACAGCAGACGGATTCTGGTGTGCCTGCAGGCTTGTGCCATGAAGGGTCAGAGTCAAGAGCTTAGTCTTTGAAGGCCATGTATGATCTGTCACATAATCTCCTCTAACCACCCTCCTACGCTTCCAAAATATAAAAACCATCCTGAGCTCCTGGGTCACACATAAGCAGACCTCAGGCCAACCTCCCCTCTGGTCTTTTGTTATTCAGGGTGACCTCTGAACGGGCTGCGCCTGCATTACCTGATGGGCTCTTCCCAATGCAAAGGCCCAGGCCCCTCAGCAGGCAGAACCCCTGTGGCAAGTTCACAGGTCCTGTTGTTTCATGAGCATGGCAATCTCGGCCTGTGATAGTGTGTGTGTGTGTGTGTGTGTGTCCCTCTGACTACATGGTGAACTCTTGGAGGACAGGGAACCAGAACTTGCTCACATCCAAGTTCATTGTTCCTTGGGTTTCCCTGTGTAGAGAAAGAACAGGGCAGAAGAGTTGTTTGCCTTTCTGAGCAAGGAATTCCTCCCCACCACTTGCCGTGATTCTTTCTAAATCTTCATTTCCTGCCTTGTAAAATGGGGTTCTGAATCCCTTCTTTCCAGGGCTGTTGGAAGTATTTGACTGTGTACCGAGGGTCCCTCCCTGTGCCTCTTGAGCAAATGGTACTTTGCAAGCGGCAGCTCTCCTTGGAGTGACAGCTCTTGCCCGCAGGCAGAGTCCTGGGAAGGTGCATTACACTGGGAAGAGACCTCTAACAGAAGAGCTGAGGAGAAGGTGTGGCTCTGAGAGGCCCCCACAAGCACCCTGGCCTGCCACACCCCTTGCATGGTGAATTAGCACCCCTTGACCTTGGCATAAAGCAGCTGATGTCTGTAAAGAGATACTCTCAAGTCCTTCCCCACTGGATAGGAATTTCGGGAACATAGCTATTCAGGTACACAGTAGGGATGGGTCCCACGATGGTACCAGGACCCTGAATAATTACATGACAGCAGCAGAATTCTAAAAAGCACCAGGAATAGGAGACTATTAGCATGGTCTACCATTGGTGACTTGTTGGGAATGAGCACCATCTACTGGACAAATCTTATCATACACATCTAAGCCGGTGTTCCTTAAAGGTCTTTCTTCAAAACTTCAATAAGGAAAAAAAAAAGTGATATATATCCCAATACGTGTTTATTTATTAAGTTATATACAGTATAGCATCAGTAATGTATTATGTACTACGTATTAAATATAGCCATTCAATCACCCCACCCTTCAACCAATATATATTGAATTAATTGTGTTCCAGTCCTGGGAATTTGGAATATTTCCACAAATAAAAAAGATAAAAATGCCTGCCCTCGTGTAATCAGATAATAATCAATTCACTTAATTAGTAAGAAAATTACACAGTATGTTAGAAGGTAGTGAGTACTATGGGAGAAGAAAATGAGCAAATTGTGTGAGGGAGATTGAGTTGGGGGGGTTATTAGGAGCCAGCTGAAAGATATTACTTAAATAGGACTCAGAAGTGAGAGAGGTGAGCTTTCTGAGTTTCTGGCACTTTGGTCTGAGGGAACAGTACAAAGGCCCTGGGGCAGGAATGCCTGGCATGTTTGTGGAACAGAGAAAGCCTCTAGGGTTTGAGTGGAGTAAGACAGGGGAGTGGAAATAAACTCAAGCGTAGATAGCATTGGGTTTTTTTGTTTGTTTGTTTGTTTGTTTGTTTAGTTGTGTTATGTTAGTCACCATAGAGTACATCATTAGTTTTTGATGTAGTGTTTCATGATTCATTGTTTGCATATAACTCCCAGTGCTCCATGCAATCCATGCCCTCCCTAATACCTAATCACCAGGCTCACCCATCGCCCCACTCTCCTCCCTTCTAAAACCCTCAGTTTGTTTCCTAGAGTCCATAGTCTCTCATGGTTCATCTCTCACTCCGATTTCCCCCCTTCATTTTTCCCATCCTTCTCCTAATGTCGCCAAGGTTCTCCTTACGAGAAGTGAAGCCATAGGATAATTGACTCTCTCTGCTTGACTTCTTTCACTCAGCATAATCTCCTTCAGTCCCATCCATGTTGATGTAGAAGTTGGGTATTCATCCTTTCTGATGGCTCAGTAATATTCCATCGTGTCTTAAGGGAACATTCTGACTGACATTTTAAAAGGATTCTTCCAGCCACAGAGAGGAGACTAGTATTGTGGGTCAAAGACACAGACACCAACAAAGCCTAATTAAGGGGCTATTCCATTTCTCCAGTGAGAAATTAGAGTATCTCAGCACAAAGGTGTTGTTGTGGTGAGGGCATGCCAATATATTTTTTAATGAACAGATGAGATAAAACTATGGAATTAGAAGCTTTAGTATGTTCTTTCCATACCACGAGACTTGGTTGTACTGAAGATCACACACTTAGGCAAGGCAAGTTCTGAAGACCAGAAGGCTGCAGATGAATTTTACAAATCTGTACTAAATATTATATATGAAAAATGTTTCACAGAAAAGCATGCTTTTGTGCTGATGAGACTGGCCTGTTTCACAAGGGCACTGGAAGACAAATTCAGTATTGGCAGTGACTTTATAGAACATAACTAAACTGTAAATAATAATTGACTGTATATTTTCTGAAGGCAAACATGAATACGTTCACCCATTTTTGGATGCTGTGATATATTGATTGGACAACGGCCCTAATTTGTCCCTTCCTTTGTGTTATGCCTTTCCAAATCCTTCCTTCTAATGGGAGCATCTATTTTCCTCCCTTTGTTCTGCACTGCTCTTTGTCTTGTTCTGGTCAATAGAATGTTGGAAAAGCGATACAGCGCCACTTCTGAGCCCAGCCCTCAAGAGGGTGAACAGCTTGTATTCTCTTTCCCACGCTTTACCCCTGAGGTCTTCAAAAGAACTTGTCAGAGAAACAAAGGGATTTGAGCCATGGCCACCCAAGATTAGCCACTAGCCTGCCCCCTGCTGGACATGGGAGAGAGGAATTGCCAGGACAACCTCACCAAGATCAGCAGACCCAAACCGCTCCACCAGTCTGCAGACTGGTGAGCAATAAATTGGTGTTATTTTAAGACTTTGATCTTGGGATGGTTGGTTACACAGCACTATTGTGACTATAGATTACTGATGTAAATGCTGGGAGACACTAGTGTCTTTGCTTGGTGTTTTGTCTATGATGTAACTTAAGATGACAGCACAGGGAGAGCAGAGGATCCGAGACAGGAGTCAGTTTCCAAGCACTTTATGGGAACCAAGTTTTCTTGCTTGTCAGATCTGGCCTTCTAGAATCACCTCTCAAGCTTGGGCTTCTATTGTGGCTAAGACTCCAGATAACCCATCCCATAACAGAGGTGGATCATGGTGGATTCATCCTAATAAAACGACAAGTAGCTTATTTGTTTTGAGCAGGTAATATTTGTGCATATAGTCCCATAGCAGGGTTACTGTTTAGACCAATAACACGCATGCTTCCTCAACAGTGAACCCTTGTTCAACAGTCCATATGTGGGCCACCTTTTGGCATTTGCATCATTGACAACAGTGAGCTGAAGGAGTCCAATTTTGTTTGGTGCCATGATTTTAACACTGAATAATTATTCATGCTTGCTTCCTTTCTGCCAAAAATCCTGCAAATATCCCAGTTTCATGATGTAATTTTTAGTGAAATTAGATTTGAATGGTTCAAAATTATGTAACTCATTATATTCAGCTTTAATAAAGATCACCATTTGATGTAAGCCACCAACAGGATCCCTGATAATGGCAGTTACACACCACACATGGTCTCATGGGACCTAAGTATGATAGCTAATTTGATCCCCACGCTTTTTTAAAATGAAATTCTCTGTTTAACTAGGGTCAGGGAGTTTACATTTAGTCCATCAGTGAATTATTAATGTCCAATTCCAAGATAATAGTCATGGAAAGACTTAAGTACCATAAAACTAAATATAATTAAGAGTTAAAATGTATTAAGTGTGTTTCCAAGCCTTTGTAATAAGGTGAAATGGTCATCGCATGATTTCTTAATGCCATCTTGGAGTATTGCTTAAGAAGCCTGCCTGAGAGTCACCTTCCTGTATTAGGAACATAGCTTCCTCTGACTTATTCACTGGTCATAATTGACTGTAACCTCTTACAAAGTCAGAGGTTAACTCGTAGAAGAGCTTTATATGTGTGCTTCTGAGGTCTATGATATTTAGTGGAGAAGAATAGGCACCATCTTTCTAAACTGGGGAAGTTGGAATGAGGAGGAAAAGGGTTCCCCAAGAGGAGGCATATCTGAATTTGAAGGATCTTCTGAGCTTGTGAGAGTCATGCACTAACTCCCTGTATTTCTCCTTCCTTGGTGGTTTGCAGCTCATACTAGGATCTCAAATCAGTGTTGAATGAGAACTTTGAGGGAAACACAGAGAGAAGGCCATATCTGGGTGGGAGAGTCACAGAAACCAAGTGCCACCTAAGCAACAGTGCTCATCTAAATGGATTGCAGGAGGGGCCACATGACAGAAGGTCCAGGCCTATGTCAGTACCTTAGTTTCCCATTTGAGGAAATGAGAAGGTCTTTTATTTCTAGATTATTTCATGCATACAGAAGGATTCATAGGTTTCTTAAAGAAGCCACAAGATGAAAGAACTTACCTAAAATAAGAAGTTATAAGGTGTATTCATTATCTATTGCTGCATAACAAATTACCCCAAAACTTAAAGTCTTAAAACAACACGCATGTATCCTCTCATGGAGTCTGTGGGCTGTGAGTCCAGGCCTAGCCTAGCTGAGTCCTCTGCTTTAGGGTCTTTCCTAGGGCTGTGATCACAGTGTTCATTGGGGCTGCAATCTCATCTGAAAGTTCAACCGGGGAGGATCAACATCCAAGATCCCTCATGTGGTGGTTGGCAGGATTGGGCTCCTTGTGGAGCCCAATGGGGTAAAGACCTCAGTTCCTTGTTAGCTGCTGAATGGAGGACACCCTCAGTTCCTTGGCAGGTGGCATGCTACACTAAGACAGTGGGTTTCATCACAGCAAGCAAGATGACAATGTGGGACAAAATGCCAGAAAGAGAGCAGTTTAGCAAGACAAAGCCACAGTTGTGCATAGCATAAATTAAAGAAATGATCATCTATCCCTTGCCTCACTCAGTTCCTCAGAAGCAAATCACCAGGTCCAGCCCACACCAAGGGAGGGGATTACACACAGACAGATGCTGTGAGATGGGGAAAATGGAACTTCCTCCAAGTCTTCCTACCACAAAAAAGGTTCTGATGAGATGGACCCCCTTGTACTCTGCTGATAAAATTGTAAATGTGCACAGCTCTTTGGGAGATCTATTTAGCAATATGTGTCCAAATGGCAAATGTGTATGCTATATGATCCAATTTTTTTTAAAGATTTTATTTATTTATTTGACACACACACACACACACACACACACACACACACAGAGCAGCAGAGGGAGAGGGAGAAGGAGAAGCAAGCTTTCCACTGGGAACCCCATATGGGACTCAATCCCAGTACCCCAAGATTATGACCTGCGCCAAAGGAAGGCACTTAACCAATTGAGCCAACCAGATGTCCCTGATCCAAATATTCTAACTCCAGGACTATAATAAAGAAATAGTTAAAAACACAGCAAAAATCTGAGGACAAAATCTTTGTTCTGATCCTATTTGGACACATGAGACATAGGAAGGCACATAAGTGAGTCCCATTAAGTTAGATCTATGATGTGTATAAATTTGGGGATATTCAGCGGTAATCGAAAATGAGCTTTGTTCACTTAGACATCTTACAGACAAGCACATGACTGAAAATGCAGTCTTCACTCAATCTTACTAATTGCCACTTCTTATTCCATTATATGGATATTATGTAAGTATTTTAACCCAACACTTAACGGAAGTAGATGGTTTGGGTGTTCCAATCTTGCTTTTATAAATGTTCCTATAAATAAGCTTGCCCACAGATTGCAGTTTATGTGGAGAATAAATCTCTAGAGGTGGAATTGCTTAGGCAAAGAGTTTATATGTCTTCAGTGTAACTAAACTAAGAATGTGGTAGCAATACTCACACACACTGACGTCATGCAGAGTGACAGCAAGCATCTACTCGTGATGGCAGCTTGAGACAGTCATCTCTTTCCCAGCTACCCTCCCCACCCACATTCCTGTTAGTAAGTAGACTGAAGGGAAACTGTGCCAGAAGGCTCCAGAAGGCCCCAGAAGGCTTCAGAGGCACTGAGCCAACAAGAATCCCTCCTGACATGTGGGTGACTGCATAAAAGGGCAGGGGAGCATCTTGTGGGTACCTGGATCTTTCTTAAGCCACAGTATCTGTCACACTCGTGCCACCAGGGCTGGGCAAAGGCCAGACCCACAGAACGATGAAGCCCTCCAAGCAGGAAGGGGCCATGATGAGGCATCAGTTTCCCCACAGCTCGCAAGTGCAAGGGGGGCTTTGATGTTCTCAGATTTCTCTACCTGCACAGAGGAAATGGGGAGTAGATGAGGGCAGAGGACTGCACCCTGCTTGTCCAGAGGAAGCTGAGCCCTGTGTGCGGCCAGGTGAGTATCGAATTGAGAATTCAAACCAACCCCTCCACTGCACCCCAGGTCCCACCTAAGCCAGGCTGGAAACAATTTGTCTGCCCACCCCAATTCTACATCTACCAGCTGACGGCATCTGCTCCCATGACAAATGGAAGCCTGGAGATGCCTCCTCAGCCCCCGCTAGCAGGACAAAGCCTATGGTATAGAGAGAGAAAGGGAGAGGGACACAGTGGGTGGACCTGGCCCTCTCCCATGCTCTCACACACTTCAGTTTGCAATCAGTGCTTCTGGAAGAATTTTTAAAAAGGACTGGTATACCCATAGTATTAAATTGGCAGGATTCAGTAGGATAAATGGCTGATTGCTTTCTTTCCCCATTGTCCCTTCCCTCTGCTCTTTGGGTTAGGTGTTTCCCTGTCCCCTGCATGAAGAATCAGGCAGGTCACCAAGCTCTTCTTGGTCACACTTGTAGAAGGAGGCATTCTCAGGTCACTTTCATGCGTAAGAACAGGCTCATTCTGATAATTGAAAAGAACAGTCTAGAATATTAATGGAAACTTCAAATTCTTATCCAAGTTTGATGTATCCTAGTGTCCTTGTGCAGATCTGACCCAAGCTTAGAAGACCTGATTGGGTGAAGAAGGGCCACTATAGGCATATATATGTCTTGTCCTGCTCAGGGGGGTAAGAGGGCTGTCCACACTGTCCACCTATTTGTCATGGGAGCAGATACAGATGGTGTGTATATACACGAGAGTCTATGCATGTCTATGTGTGTATACAAACACCTGTGTGTATGTGCCTAGGCACATATATGTGTGTCTGTGTGTGTAAGTATAAACTCTTCCACCCACTACTCTTGGAGGTGATGGGAGGAGAAAAGAGGCAGGAAAGGTTTTACCAGGCTGGTATTGTCATGGCCTTTTTGGTGAGTGTTTTTGTGGGTTTCTTAGAGATTCCCCGACTGAGGACTTCTGCCTGCTGTTCTCTTGGAATGGGAGACCCCTCTCTTCCTGGCCATGGTATGATGCATTCTGCTGGGTCACACTGCCCCCACCTCCACCTCTAGGAATTCTCATGAACGTAGTTCTTTCAAAGGCTCATCTGGGTCCACTGGTCCTTGGGGAAGTTCAACCATTGGACCCAGCAGTGGTGGGAAAGCAGCTTGCTCCCAGGACAGTCCTGGCTTCAAGTTACTGCTAGAGGCATAGCCTCTAGCTTTGGCTATTAAATCTCTCAGCACCCTTCACATCCCCAGTGCCATCTGCCCCCTTAGACAGGGCAGATGTTCCCAGAGGAATACAAATAAAGCTCTCTGAGCAGATTTTGATGCCAAAGAAACCTCTCACCAGAATGGAAAATGGTGTCCTCCTCTTACTGGGACAAACAGGGAAGGAAGCATTGGTGGAATTCCAACAACCACTTCCACACATGCCTGGATCCACTCCTCTTACAGTGGGAGGTTACAGACAGAGGTGGGTGCTCATCCCAGCAGAATCTGGGTCACCATCTCTGAGCATGCCCCAGACAGGTGATTGCACATCTGGCTTTACATGGGGAGGTTCTCTGCACCTCTTTCTGCTGCTTTCAGCTTGGGGTTCTGATAAAAACTGGTGAAACTGACAAAGACCCCATTTTAGCCTCATGCTCACCATTAAAACCTTCTTCACCATGGCTTGTAAGGAGGACTGGATCTCTTTATACCTTGTTGTCCTATTATATTTCTTTAAAGAAATGATCGATGAACTATTTAGCCTTCAAGAAAACAAACAAAAATAAACTTTTTGAAGAATAAGCTTTATTTTACAAGAGAAAAGACATTGGATGTAACTGTCACTTTTTAAAATGTTTACATCAATTAACACTGTACATTTTTATAAAAGTAAATGTAAAATATTTTTTAAATACAGGTAAACTTATATTTACTATGTAAAAACACCATAAACTACTAGAAAGAAAGGATCCAAGATGTTCTATCCCAAGGCATGAATTTTTTTAACTTAATATTTTGGGGTGATGAAATAATTTCATTTTGTAAATTTCATAATGAGGATAGCTTCTTTTCTCATTTTTATAATCATTAGAATTTCTAAATGCTGGGACGCCTGGGTGGCTCATTTGGTTGGACGACTGCCTTCGGCTCAGGGCGTGATCCTGGAGTCCCAGGATCGAGTCCCACATCGGGCTCCCAGCTCCATGGGGAGTCTGCTTCGCTCTCTGACCTTCTCCTCGCTCGTGCTCTCTCTCACTGTCTCTCTCTCTCTCAAATAAATAAATAAAATCTTTAAAAAAAAAAAAGAATTTCTAAATGCTATTCAATACAATTTTCTTTGTTTTTTACAACTAGAAAATCTAAGTTAAAATATTTCCATGGCCTGAGGTCAGTCTCAGGCTACTACTATGGCCCAAGGGAGTCATCAGAATATGTAGAGTAGAGTCAGTCACCCACGATTGACTTCATTCTGAAAGGATTATGCATGACAAGATGGCAGTCTCTCCCACTGGGCCTGAAGGTAGATGGCTACTTCCCTCTGCTATAACAGAACTTTAGAACCTTGGTGTGCTTCCTGTGAAACATCTCACTAAACACCCCTGGGTCCTTTGTAGCCACCCTGTGTACAAATCATGAACAAATTAACATTCAATTCAGACTCAGTGCTGACTCTTTCAACTGGGGGACATGTATGTGTCACAAGATGAAGATCAGAGTTTTAGCCAGATTTGCTTTGAGAAAATTTTTCAAAGCAGTGAGCAGGAAAAATTATATTAAATTTCTTCTGGGAAGGAATGTTTTTATATGAGGTTATTTACAACATCATTCTGAAAAGAAATTGGAATTTAAGTAATTTTCTGGAGTGAAATCCTAATGATCTTTAACCAGGATTTTATTTTTCTTAAATCTAGTTTAATAATAGTTAACCATTTTGATTTTCAAAAAAATTTGCCCACCAAAGTGGAACCTTTCAATAGAGCTGTTAGAGATCTCTACCCTTGAAGACAGTTCCTTGAGATAAAAACAAAAAACTCATAATCAAAATGTCTAGAAAATATTGCTAACAAACTTTAACCTTCTCCCTAAGGCTCTCCAAATCATGTCGATGCCATTTTCTTGGAACTCAGAGCACAATGGGCATGATTTTTGACACGAAGGGTACCAACCTCCATTTTTTTTAAAAGGATTTTATTTATTTTGACAGAGGGGGGTGGGGGAGAAAGCACAAGCAGAGGAAGAAGGGGAGCAGCAGGAAGAGGGAGAGGGAGAAGCAGGCTTCCCACTGAGCAGGGAGCCTGATGCAGGGCTCCATCCCAGGACCCTGAGATCATGACCTGAGCGGAAGGCAGATGCGTAATCACCTCAGCCAGCCAGGCAAATCCTGACCTCCATTTAGTTTAAGAAATATTGTCACTTATTTAGTAATTGGGGAATAAAAGTAACAGAGAGGGATGAGGAGGGAAAGGGAAGAGAGAAGTTAGGAAAAAGAAAGGGGAGAAGAAAATTGTTCCTGCTCATGGGAAATCCTGACAACAACTTTCTCACAAAAGAATGGTGGGAATGGAGACACCCAAGAAGAAAGGAGTAAGGAATCAGAGAACTTCAAGCTTCAAATCACTATGGGCTGCATGGGCTGCTCTGAGGACCTGGGCTTTTACTGGGATCTGGTGAAGGAGAGCCTGTGAAGATGTGAGGTGAAAGCCAAGGAGACCTAGTAGAAGGCTGAGGCTGATGTAAACAATCCAGATACAAGATGGCAGTAGCCAGAGCAGAGGGACAACCCTAGAGGTACTGAGAAGTGGCTGCCTTGTATTGTATTGTGAAGGTAGAGACACTAGCCCAGGTGATTTAAAACCAGTAGCTGCCCAGGCATGTGCTTCTGAGAACAAGGCTAGAGCTGTTCTGGAGTTTCAAGTTCACTTCATTGACAAGGTAGTAATCAACTCCTCTAACCAACTAGTTGGTCATAGTGGGCATAGTTTCACCATAAGAATGTTGTGAAATACTGTGCTTACCCTTGGCTTTGCTAAGGTTTTGTTCATTTTGTTTTCACTTAAACGTTAAACACAGTGCCCTATTTTGGTAATTCTTCTGTCCTTAGTTCCCTGGTATGATGTTCAGCCTTTTTTCTTAATAAGGTTTCAAATCTGTCTTTGAAGTGGTAATAAGAACAATAACAACCACCAGCACCTAACAGTGGACCTGGTGCTCCTTCAAGGCAGTGAAGGGCACTCAGGAGGTAGGTGCTGTTATTCTGTTATTATACTCATCTGAGGAAACTGGACACAGAGTTAACTTGTGTTTACTCTCCTGGAGAACTGGGGATCCATGCTCTGGACTGTCATGTCCCACTACCTCCCAACACAGCCTGTATTTGTGGTCTTGTAATATTGAAAGAGGGATATATATATATATATATATATATATATATATATATCCATATCTAATAGACACACCTATAATGTGAATTTCACTGTCCAATCTGTTTCTGTATTTCTGTATGTTATATCCATTTGGGGGTCAAGACCCAAAGAAAGACAGGATCGTTCTGTCTTCACAGTGTCATCACCTAGGGCAGAAAACTCACACTCATACACCCAAGAGCCCAGCCCCACTAGAGGAAGTCCTGACAGGCCACAGGTTCCCCCCACCCCCACCACCCTGAGACAGTGGGACAGGGGACAGGGCTGATGCTAGGAATTCAGACACCAGCATGATCATTTAGGGCAATAAATCTGCTTCTGAGCAACACCAGCTGTTACTCACCCATGGTGTCATGGGGTTAAAATAAGAATGAAATAAACAAACTAGAAAGAACAATCCTGGATTTTAGAGTCAAGGAGACTTGTATGTGAATCCTGGGTTCAACGCTTGCTCCCTAGATCGCCTTGCAGATTACCTCTCCTGCCCACCTATACCATGAAGATAGCAATTCCCACCCCCTTGGTTTGTGCTAGAAAGTCTTTTGTCCACTCAATTCCATGACCTCTTTCTTCTAAGGCTTGGAGCTATGGATCCAGAATCCCCTTCCCTACACAATTCCAAGTCAAAGGAGAGCTCGCATGAGATTTGGAGTGTGGAGATGAAGCAGAAGCCACCAGCTCACGTGGTCATGAAGGTGAAACAAGTGACTTCAGAAACATCTCCCTGAGTTCCCACGTTGGTCCTTAGACATGGCAGCTCCTTGGACTCCCCAGTGAGCCCTGGTTTCACCACCTGTCTCATTGCCTCAGGCTGAGGTTATCTGTGACTCTTTCTGCCTTCATCTGTCTGCAGCCTTGCAGACCTCTCTCTCTTAGTTCCTCTCATGTTTGCAGAAGCCCTGATTCCCATCAGGCTCACAGTGGTTCTCTTGTCCTCACTAAATTCAGGCTGAGGCACTAGGCTCCAGTGACAATACACACAGAAAGTTGGCATCAAGAAATGGGTAGGACCGAGTTCTTTGGTATCTCAGAGTCATCATGAAGAGGACATTTGGGGCAGTGATTTGTACCAATGATTCTCTTCTTCCTTGGGTATCAGAAGACTCTACATAGACATCAGAGTCCACAGTAGTAAGGGTCTGGAGAAAATGCAAATGGATTTGAGGCCTGGCTCCAGACCATTCTTGCTGCGTGCTTTTCACTGAGTTACCAAACCTCTTAGAGCCTCATTAACTCGTCTATGTCTTTCTAATTAGTACGGTTAGACTACTAAGACTTAATTTGAGATTTCAAGAACATATGCATGGAACACCGTGCACAGACCTGGCATGTAGTAGGGATTCAACAGAAGTTGGTTCTCTTCCCTCCACAGTGAAGTGAGGGATGTGTTCACAGACCAGGGAGCCACTCAGGGCCCCTGGAGCATCAGGTACGAAAGGGAGAGAGTCCAAGAAGTAGGTATGAGTCCAGGTCAGAGAGAGGCTTGACCATCCATCTCCATCTTCCTCCTGAGAACAAAGAAGAGTCACAGTAGAGCCGAGAACACGGTCACATCTTCATTCTGGGAAGATCCTTTTGGCAGAAAGAAGGGGATGGCCTACAGGGGACTGGGTGGAGGAATAGAAAGGCAGGAGAGGCTGTGGGTTCCTCACATTAGAGAAGGGGCATTAGGGGGAGAGAGGAACGAAGGAGTTTGTTAGAGACTTAGGTGGTCATTCAGCTGGATGCCATGTCAACTACAAACACACGGAGCCAAAAGTCTAAGGCAGAGGCAGGATATTCCAGAACAGAATCCAGGATCCAGGCTACTAGAAAGGGATTCATTTCCTTCTAGAGGGGCTGGAGTTAGAGGCATCCACACGTGTGTAGCTATAAGCCTGGGCTGCAACCTGAGCTGAGTACATCATATCCAACAACCGAGGAGACTCCAGGAAGGGGAGAGGCAGCTACGTGGCATTGCCCAGGGCGGGATCAGCAAGGAGAAGACGAGGTCCTGACAGGCCACAGGTTCCCCCCACCCCCACCACCCTGAGACAGTCAAAACAGAGGCCACTGAGACCATTTTGCAGATGGGTAGACTGAGGTCCTGAAAGAGGAAGGGGCATTTTGTCTTACTTCTCCATGCTGGCTAAAGGAATACTCAGATCAGCAAATCATCCTTTTTCTTCATCCGTTCTTCTGCCAGCCTAGCTCTCCAACATCACTATCTTGAACGTCTGGCTGGACCCCCTGCCTCCAGAGTCCCCCCACTCAGTGAGCTATACTCACCATTGCCAAAGGCCCTGAGAGATGCTTTCAGTGGCAGACCTGAGAAAACACATGGGTGCTTTGTGCCCGCCCCCGTTAGCTTTTACACAAATGGTTAAATCACAGCCGTATTTCCAAACAGTAGGTGCTACTATCCCCATTTTGCAGGCAAGGAAGCAGAGACCCAGAGAGACTGACTACATCGCCTGAAACCGCTCTGCCACTGAGGAGTCGTGTTTACACCTCGGCACTTTGTTCCACATCTGGCCTTCTTCGCACTGACTCCCTGCCTGTGGAATTTGCTTTCTGGTAAAGTAGAAAGACACGCAAATCATTCATTGACAGAGACATGAAGGTGTTCTTAGCACCAGGGCCCAGGGAAGGGAGACCTCCTCCAGCTTGGAGGGTGAGGGAAGACTTCTGTAGGCAAGGCGGAGGGGGCGGTGTTGAAGCAGGCGTCTTCAAGCAGAACACACGTGGGAATCTTCTGGGACATAGAGGGTTGTGGCGCTTCCTTGCTCAGACCTTCTAGGGACTTCCCACCACATGCAGCATACAAACGCAGCTCACCCCCCAGATCTGGTCTCCGCCTACCTTCCTGATACCATTATCCTCCAGTCTTCCCCTTGTCCCCAGGACACCCCTTCCCTGGCCTTCTCTGCTCACCGGACCGGCCAATCTTACCCTGGACTCAGGGCCTTTCTCTTACTCTTCTTCTTGCTCAGAGTTTTCTTTCCTCCTGCTCTTCTTCCTTTGTAGCAGGCTCTCTCCAGAACAGCCCTTCCTGATCACTCTCACTCACTGTCCCCAGAGTCATTCTTTATCATGTCTCGATTTGTCATATTCTAAGTGCTTATCAGTACCCGCAGCGCTCTCTCCATCGTCCAGTCTGTCTGCCTTTCTCTATCCATCTGTCCATCATTTCCATCCATCCCTACTCCCCTTCCCCCACCACCCCTGGAATGGAAGTCTTCTCTGTTCTGCATCCTTGTGTCTAGGTCAGCCCTCCTGCAAATGTTGGGTGTATGGCCAGCTGCTGGTGGGCTTCCAACTGCAGTAGGGGAACCTTCTGGAGGGAGGACCAGAGTTGGAGCCAGTCAATAGGCATTTGGAAGAGAGAAGACAAATACTGGAGTGCAGATTAGCCCTCCTTTTCCTCTGAAACAGGAATGCAAATGCGAAGTGGGACATCCCAATGAACTGTTCTAAAGTACTCGAATGGGTGAGTATCAGACGAGGGGCCGGAACCTGGCTTCTGGTCCTGACTCTGCAAGTAATTTATCCCCCCAGTCCCCCCTCTCTGGGCGGCCTGCAGTTTGGCTGTCTGAGAAGGGAGCGAGTGAAGGTCTGTGAATCCCTGCACCACCCTTGACCTTGCAAACTCCAGATGAATGCATTATCAACACCCTTGCCCAGTCACTGCCCACGTAAGAAGTGGAGCTGCTTCTTCTAGACGTGGCCGCACACATTCGGGCCTGCCACCATTAGGCACATGTCTCAAAGATAGCAGGATCTATTCTGAGCCTCCAGGAGGACGTCACAGATCCTGTTGTCACACAGCCTGCGTGCTGTCCCAGGGGCCTAGAAGTCAGCCACCTGCAGACTGGGAGTGTGGGTAGTAACTCCCTGTGGCCAGCAGGTGGCGCCGTTCTCCAAGTCACTGAGCTTCCCAGCTAGAAGGTCATTTGCATGTCCTTGGAGCTGGATGGCGTGCAAAAAATAGCCAAGGCTAATGTTCGGTAAATATGTTTGGGCGCTGGTGCTGGCTCCCAGGGGATGAGAAGGGACTGACACATAACTAGATCCGGGAAAAAAGTGCAACTTGGGAAGCAGGCTGAGACCAGCCATTCCTCTCTTGAGTTCCTGTCGCCAGTCTCAGTGGGGAGCTGGGTGTGGGAGTCCTGCTCAGTGGTCCCCACATCTCCACCCAGAACCCCCCGCCCCCCCATCACCCCATGTGGCCTCCTCCCACAGCCCTGACCTCAAGGCCACAAGCATGTTGCAATCTTCATTTTTGGAGCAAACACAAGACAGAGGTTTCTCTGACCCAGGGGCTTTGGCCTGTGGGCCCTGCAGCTGTCTCCACCAGAGGCGAAGGCAGGCAGGGGCCGGGGAGAGGACCGAGCAGTCCATCTTGTCTGAGATCTGTTTTTGTTCTCTGACAAATTCAACAAACATCCGCTGAGCCCTTCATCCGTGCCAGGTTCCTGAGACAGAGCTGGCCCCGCCTTTGGGAACTCCTGCCCCAGCAGACCGACAGACAAGTACACAGATGGGGTGACCGCTCTGGTCAGGTGGCCGCACAGCTGTTCCCCAGAGGTGAGAGGGCTCCCTCCAACTCTGGTGGGGACCCTGTCGGTGTGGAAGCTTTCATAGAAGAGGTGACACATGAGCTGAGAAGTATAGGAGGAGACGGGACAGGGGTTCCAAGCAGATGGAGCTGCCCAGGCAGAGGCAGGGTCATGAAAGAGAGCCCAGGGTCTGGGGGCTGTTTTGATGTTGCTGAATTTCGATTTTCAGCAAACAGGTGGACAGGACCGTGGCAGGGAGCTGTCTGCCAAGGTAAGCAGCAAATGAAACTTGGAGGGTCAAGTGTGCCCTGGTGAGGGGCCCTGCATTATGAGAGCAAGAGACAGTCCCCAAATGGCTTTATGCAGAAGAACAGCCTGGAGACAGTTCAGAAGAATGACCGTGACCGTGGCATGGGGCTGAGATTCATGAGAGGGTCGTGCCGGGAAGGCTGGAGCCTGCCTGAGGGATCGGAGCTTTGCAGCGAGATGCTGATGCCCAGCTTAGGGCTGAGGCCTCAAGGACAGAGAGGAGGCAGAGAAGGGGCACCCCAGGAGAAGGCTGTCTGCCTGCAGCAATGTCCGCCTGAGAAAAGGCTGGTCAAATATCCTCCTTTCCGTAAAGGCCCCGGAGAAATCCTCAAGATGTAATTTATGTGTAAATCAGCCTGCATTTTCTCTGGCTAACAGCAGAGGATATTTGAAGATCTTGTCAGCCACTCTCTCTGTTCGCTGATTTTCTCTGATGAAATCGTTTGGAAATCCCAAGTCTGATAGGACTCGGGAGTGTCCAAACCTCAGCTGTCTACACAGAGTCATTTTCAGTTTCTCCAGAGCCGCTGCTCTCAATGAAGCGTCGAAAACAAACAGATGAGATGAAGCCAGAATCCCAAGGCAGAAGGGATGGGAGCAGGAAGTAGCCAGGATCTTCTTCACAGTTGTTTTTACTTACCGTTCGCCCCGGTTCTCCAAGCAGGGCCCATCACCCACTCTCCCCGCCCACGCTCGCCCAGGGCCAGAAGCAGCTCGGGCTGGGGGAGACAAGCCAGTGCCTGGACACAAGGACGGCGCCTTCCAAGGCCCCTTGCTCTGCATCTGCTGGATTCATCTACTTCGGGAACTTTCTACAAAACCACTGCATGGCTCACAGTGGCTCTTCCAGCAGTGAATCCCCCAGGGAGGGCGGGCAGTGTCCGTCCTGAAGGTCAGGTTCACAGTGCCAGCTCGCTCCACAGCTCCAGCCTCCAGAGCCACATCTGTTGCTTGGGAGGGGAGGGGACAGGTCCTGAGCCCGGCCCCTGACATGGAGCTCTGTCCTTGGCAGGATCCCACTGCTTTCCATGGGCGACATGCCACTGACAAAAGTCCCCAAAACACCAGGAGACAAGAGAAGGAAAAATAGAATGTCTGAAAGGCCGAATCAGGAGCTCCTTTGAGATCCGGCGTTTCTCCCTGCCATGTGCTACATGTCAAGACTGTTGCCTCCCTTTACTGCCAACCAGCTCCGCAGACTTTAGCCAGTTGCTTAAATTCTTGAGCCCAAGGCATATTTTTTCCCCAAATAAAAGATGATAGCGTTGGACGGATGGCTTCGAAGTTCCTTCACAGTTCTCTCAGTGACTCATTGAGCAAAGATTTGAACCAGGAAACCCTCAGCCCCAGCAGTAGGGCTCACACTCCCACGAGGCACAGAGCCATGAGCAAAGTGGCAGAGTTCTGCCATGCCAAGGCATGAGGGACAGGGGACTTACAGAAGAGGCAGTGAGTCACCCTTCAGTGGAGGGTCAGGAAGGTTCCCAAGAAGCCACAGGCTGCAGGAAAAGGGGGGTCCTGACAGATACCAGGGTGGATGGCCAGGTGGCAGAGGAAGCAGCGTGGGCAGGGTAGGGACCCGTGAAGGAGCCTCATGGTGGCGAACTGATGTGTAGTTCGCTCCATCCCTGAGGAGGACAGGACAGGTGAGGTGGAAATCAAGCCTGACATTTTAGCGGGAGTCCGGGTCAGGAAGGGCCTTGAGTGCCATGCTCCAAGTTCAGTGTCAGCACCCGTTCTGCCCGAAACGATCAGAGGACAGGAGCCCCAGGATCTACGCGTGAGAGAAGACCTCTGCATGTAGTAGAAAACTCAGAGAGTAACTGAGCGAAGGCTCTATTTCAGCGCAGAAATTCATTTTTATAAGATAGTCAGCCACAGGTCCCTGTTCGGTACAGACTCCGGCCATCCGTGAACTTCAGGGCCTCATCCCAATGGTCAATTCCATTCCCTTCCAGGGAAACTGAGGGGCAGAGTAGTCCTGAGTCTGTGCCAGGAGTGAGCTAACCAGTGGTCATGAGACTGGGTTCCAGAATACTGGGGAGATTTCAAGAAGGAGCCGGGACTCCTTGATGCTCTCACAATGACCAAAGGCAACCAAGGGCTGATACACTCAGGACAGCAGCCACAGGTGGTCCAGAGGATGGGGCCAGGGGGCCAGAGGAGGAGAAAGGTCCTGCAGCCTTGGTGAACTGCTCCCAGTGGGTACACGAAGGATTGGCAACTTGTGCACACCTGGGTTTCCGTGCAGGCTCTGCCATGACTTCAGATGAGTCAGCTTCAGTTTCCTCCTCTGTGAAATGGGGCCAACACTACCTCCCTTGCAGGGTTATGTGAGGGTTAAATGAGACCATGCATGTAGGGCAGAGATGCATATGCTGCTGAGAAGCTGGGGTCCCACCAGGGGACCCTGTTCCAGCCCCCTTTTCAGTGTAGCGGGGCCAGGAGACCGAGTGCCAGCCGCAGAATAAGGGTGGGAGCAAGGTCACCCCCTGAAACCGGCCTATAAAGCCCTCTGGCATGATCTCCATTTCCTGTCTTTCATCTGCCCGCCAGAGGTTGGTGGGCACAGGGGCCGCAGAAGCCAGGTGTTCAGAATGGTAAGACCTCCCCGACAGCCTGGCTGCTGAGGAGTTCACGGACAGGAGCTCCCATGCCCTTCCCCCACCAGCTGTCCTATTGGCGGAGCTGGTGTAAACATCTCCCGTCCGGTCACGGGATTTCAGAGCCACGTGCTCTGTGAGGTAGGGTGACCCTCGCAATCCAGTGTTCAAGGAAATACTGTGCCTGAGGTATAGAAAGCGTTCAATAAATGCATTCTGTGAACGGATAGGTCCCTAGGTGTCTAAGCCTGTGCCAGGCAGTGAACTGATTAGTCACAGAAAGGATCTGTGAGTACGAAGCACTCCCATCTTCAAGGAGTTGGTGGGCAACCCCGATGAGGGATGGGCGGTTAGAGCAGAGTGTGGGAAGACCTCCGGCAGGGCCGGGCCCGGGACGGCGGGTGCCATGCTGGAAGGTCAGAGGGCATCACATTCCACCTTAACTCTCACTTTCCTTGAAGAGCCCGGCGACCCGCATGACCAGGAGAGACTGTAAGGGAGACGGGAATGGGTGAGAAGGCCGCGTGCAGGCAGCTGGGGGCTGATGGTGGTTGGAGCACAGGTTATGACTGGGGAGATGTGGAGCTGGATGGGAACGTGACCATCAGAGCCCACACAGCACATGAAGGAGGGGAGAGTGTCTCCTACGCAATGGTGTGTGACTGAAGAGATGGGGGGGGGAGAGAGGGAAATACAGGCTCTTCATTTTTTAATTTTTTAAAAAGATTTATTTGAGAGAGAGAGAGCAAGCATGGGGGTGGGCAGAGGGAGAAGGAGACTCCCCTGCTGAACAGGGGCTCCGATGTGGGGCTCTCCCATGATCCTGAGATCATGATCTGAGCCAAAGCCAAGAGTCGGACACTCCACAGACTAAGCCATTCAGGCGCCCCAGTATTTGCTCATTAAATGCATTCAGTCCAGCTGAAGTGTAGACCACAGTCCGCTCGGAGGCAGGGAGATCAGACGCTCCTGTTTTAATGCCCAGAAGGTGCTGGTAGTGGTAACGGCTCAGGCTTTTGACCACTCACTGGGCTAGAAGCATTATTTAAGCGATTCACATGTATTACCTATTTTAACCTCTCAAGGACTTATGTCAGCACAATGATCACCCCTAGCTTAAAGGGGAGGAAACAAAAATGCTACAAAAGTTAAATAAATTGTCAGAGCTAACACAAGCCAAATCTCCAACTCCAGAACCCACACTTGGGCCCTAAGCAACGATCACTGCTCTGTACGAGGGCTAAGAGTCACGATGGTGGGGGTAGAGAATAACTGTAAAGCAAGAAAAAGCAGAAGAACCTACAAGCCTTGGCGGAGCCCTGACAGCTTCTCAGCCCTTGAAGCTTACAGGAGGCGGCCCCACCTGCTGTTTCAGTTTCCTGGAGTTGCTGAAACAAACTATCACAGAGCTGGTAGCTTCAAACAACAAATTTGTATTCTCTCACAGCCCTGGAGACCAGAAGTCCAAAATCAAGGTGACATCAGGGTTCATTTCTTCTGGAGGCTCTGAAGGAGGCTCTGTTCCTTGCCTCTCTCCTAGCTTTTGGTGGCCGCTGGAAAGACTTGGTGCTCCTTGCCTTGTACTTACGTCCTTCCATCTTTGCCTCTGTCTTCATGTGACCTTATCCCCTTCCCTTCTCTTCTAAGGACACTTGTCTTTGGACTTAGGGCCTGATCCAGGATGATCTTCTCTTGAGATCCTTAACTAAGTCTGCCAAATAAGGTACAATTTACATTTCCAGATGGACATATCTTTGGGGAGAGCACCATTCAACCCACCAAGTTTGAGAACTCTTACCAACCAAGGTTGGGAACACAGAAGGGGAAAGATGGCATGGCTAAACTATCACAAGCTCCATTTTTCCTATGCTGAGATTACAGATTGAGATTTCTGAATGGTGATATCTAAAAGGTGTGTAGAAAAATACGTCTCAAGCTCTGTGTCCCCATCAATGCTGAGACTCAAAAATCTTTAGTACGTGGACAAAGGAAATTCCCCAGGAAATGCATATTGAGACAGAAGAGACAGGAGGAGCTCATATAGGAGCCCGAGAAGAAATAGCCCAAGGGCTTGAGACTGGCCCGAGGAGTCACAGAATGGAAGAGAGGGGTGGAGGTAGGAGGGAGGGGGCATGGTGATAAAAGCCATGGAGCAGCCTGTGTGAGGTCCCCAGAAGTGGCCCCAAAGGCTTAGCTTCCCAAGATTGGTTTTGGGCCTTAGTGAGCACAGCTTCAGAAGAGGGTAGGGGGTAAACTCCAGACGTTACAGACAACATTTTCATAAAGTTTGATTGTGAATGGAAGGGAGAGATGGAGCTGTGTTCAGAGGTGGACACAAGACAGAAGACCCTGGAGCTAAAGGGACAGATCCGAAGAGAATGATGGAAAGGTGAGTGACGGAGGGTATAATCAATGGGCAACTGAAGAGTGGGGGAATCAGACCTGAGATGTCATAGGAAGAATAGGGCATGGGGGGGGTGGCTATGGAGAGAAGGTTCTTCAAGGATGGGAATGACTACAAGTAGTCTGTAGGTGTGAAGTCAGGAAGTAGAGGGAGATGGTACCCTATACTACCTATTTTCTCTGTGAAGTGGAAGATAAGGTTATCTGTGGGGAAGGAGTGGGAAGTGGAGGGTGGGAAGTTTGAGAATCATCAAGATTTTAAATAGCTACTATGGGAAACAAAGTTGACTTGGGAACAGAAGGATTTCTTGGCAGCATCAGGGTTGAAGACCATGAATGTTCTCTGGCAGCATTCTGCACAGTTGTGTGAATTTCCCCAGAGGTCCTAGTGAGGCTCAGAGATGGTTTCACCAGAGCAGAATTAGGGATATCTGGGAAAATTCAACAGAAGGATAGCAGGGCAGGATGTCCACAGAGAAGGTTAAAGGGATGGGCCCTAAAAGCCATCCTGAAGAAGGAAGGAAGGAGGGAAGGAACGAAGGAAAGAACAGATCTGGCAAGAGAGTCGAGGGGTTAGGGTACTGGCAGTTTTGAAATACACAAGTGTTAAGGGTAAGGGACAGAGGCTCCAGAAGATGGTGGTATTTAAGAGTGACAAACAGAGGCCCCAAGAAACAAGGAAGGTGTAATCCTATGTCAGGTTCCCTAGAAGCAGAGCCTGAGGCAGGGATTCTTAGGAAAGTGACTCATTGAGGCGATGCCCTCAGGGGAAGAGGAGTAGGGAAGCAGGAGAAAGCTGAGGAAGAAAGCTCAGCAAGGATGTAGTCTTGCCTGGTGGCTAGTTTCAGCCAAGGCATCTCTGGGGCACAGACTGTACCAACAAACTGGCCCCAAACTGAAGGCAAAGGACCAGTCTTTTGTACCCCAGTGCCAGTCAGCTGTTGGTCACTGGCACAAGATGGCCCCATCTGGTCAAGGGTAATCCTGCAGAGAAAGGACCAGCTGCAAGCAGTTGGCGGCCCACATTTACAGGACGCACAAGTCTGCCGCCTCAGTGTGAATACAAGTTTAGGAAAGGCACCAATGGCATCCTCGTCCCAACTCCCACCTCTACATAAAGGGGTTCAGGGAGAATCGGCAGCTGCCATGAAGGGAAGCAGCTGGGGAAGTTGCGTCCTTGGGGGTAACATTACTGAGTTTTCGACATTTCAGGATACGGGATATTTGATGACAAGTCCGAAGGGACAGGAGAAATTTTTTCCCACAGATCAGCAGTTCCAGCGGGGGAAGGGACAAAGCCTTGGAGGAAGAGGGTAGAAGGTTGAGAAACACAGAGTAGGTGATGCATCTGAGAAAGGGCAGGGGACCCAGGGGCTCTGAGCTTAGATAAGGCACATAGAGATAGAGGGGTCTATGGGGCCAGCTGGGGCAAGGTCTCTAGACTGGTAGGAGAAGAGAACCGGGCCTCTGGGAACATACCTGCTTCCTCTCAGATGGGTCAAGCTCTCGGGAGCCTGACACTCCCACCTGGACCTGCACCCACTTGCCTGTGAGAATCCTCTGGAGGAACACGTCAATGGTTTGGACCCCAGAAAGAGAAGGAACGCTTCATCTCCAGCTGGCGGACTTTCCAGCCCATCTCAAAGGCTGAGTTCAGGCAGGGCCTGTCCTCCCAAGGTCTGTGTAGGCAACTGAAAAATGTGTGTTCTAGTCTCAGCCATCAGCGGAAGCAAGAAGTTGGCCTGAGGATGTGTCCCACAGTGCAGCAAATGACAAGAGTGCCATCGGGTATGCCCTTCCGGTGGGCAGTACACTCCTGGAGCCCAGCCAGGCATGCAGGGAGGAAGAGATGTGGGTCTACTGCAGGTTTCTGAAAGCTGGTTATGACTTTTTCTTCTTTCAGTGTGTGACCCTGTCCCTAGGACCTGTGAGTGAGCAATCTCCTTGACCATCACAGAGCTCCAGGTTTCCTAAGTGTTGAGCGGAAGTATTGGCATTGTCCATGGCATCAGAGGACGAGGGACTCTAGCATGTCTCATGCTATTTGAAACTTACTAGGTGGCTTTGGACAAATTCGTTGTCCTCTCCAGATACCATTTGCTTCATCTACATGATGGGGGAGGCCGCTGCCAACTTTCCAAGGCTTTGGCATTAGACCAGGACAAAAAGGAAACCTTCCTAGCACAGGTCCTAGCAATATACGTGTTCGGATACTGTTCCTGCTCAGGACTGTGCCCCCCAGAGGGCTGTCCCAAAGACCCGGACATCTTTGTATCCTTAACCCTGTGGCCAGAAGCAGTGTAGCCTGTGGTAGAAAAGGAAAATTCTGTTCTCCTTCCGCAGGCATGCCTGTGGACATGACCTTCCCCGGACTTGCCAATGCTGGGTCCAGGCTGGCCTGGTGTCCAAGCAGGACAGGTGTGGGGGACACACAGCACTGCTATTAGCTGGGGCACGCTTCATGAGCAGCCACCAGGCAATGTACAGGAGCTTTCCTGGAAGCTTCTTTCTCTTCAGAATCAATCTTTGGGGTGCCAGGGTGGCTCAGTGGGTTAAAGCCTCTGCCTTCGGCTCAGGTCATGATCCCAGGGTCCTGGGATCGAGCCCCACATCGGGCTCTCTGCTCCGCAGGGAGCCTGCTTCCTCCTCTCTCTTTGCCTGCCTCTCTGCCTACTTGTGGTCTCTGTCAAATAAATAAATAAAAATCTTAAAAAAAAAAAAATCAATCTTTGGACCTAGAAAGGAATCATCAGAGAGAGGTCATGGACAGATAGAAATCCTCTTATTTGCATATCTTGTGCTTTTTCTTTGGTTTGTCGGAGGCTAGAAGGTGGCTGAGTAGATGCACAAATGCGAGTCCCAAGCTGGACATCACGGGGACAGAAGGGCTCTGCGGCTCCCCCCGCTCGCACACTGTGGAGAGGCATGAAGGGAACCCGGGAAAAGCACTGTCAGAATCCGGGAGTGAGCAGGGAACAGCTCTGGGTTCCCCTGGTCTGGGGCAGGTTTGGTGGCCCATCTGCCCTGAGCTACCATGCACAGCAGCCGCCTAAATCCCCCACAAGGGGACCCACCGGGACACCAACTTCTAGTTCTGAGGCCCCAGAGAAGGGTTGTGATCTCCGAATATCTGAACCGAAGAGGGCAGAACAGCCAGGATGTCAGACCCACGAGGCAGGTGAATCAGAGGCGATAGTTCTGATTCGAGAGTGATCTGGGGAGGAGGTAGAAAACAGCAACACGGGATGCCTGGGTGGCGCAGTTGGTTGGACGACTGCCTTCGGCTCAGGGCGTGATCCTGGAGTCCCGGGATCGAGTCCCACATCAGGCTCCCAGCTCCATGGGGAGTCTGCTTCGCTCTCTGACCTTCTCCTCGCTCGTGCTCTCTCTCACTGTCTCTCTCTCAAATAAATAAATAACATCTTTAAAAAAAAAAAAACAGCAACACCTCACATCTCGCCTCAGACTCGGCAAGTAAAACCCTTCGCAGGGACCATTGGAGGGGCTTCTCGTCTCTTCAGGCCAGCGATTTGGGCCGCTGAAGTTTCCAGATCACCCCAGCAAGGATCTTAGCTTGTGAGGAAAGCCCTAACAAAGTAACACAGGCTGGGTGGCTTCAAAAAACAGAAGATTTCTCACAATTCTGAAACCCAGAAGTCTGAGTTAAAGCTCTCTGTGCGGTTGGCTTGTCCTGAGGCCTTTCTCCTGGGCTGGTCCACAGCCGCCTTCCCACATCTTACGTGGCCTTTTCGCTGTGGGTCTCTATGTCCTGACACCGGTCTTAGTGCATTAGGCCTACCCGTAAGACCTCATTTCACCCTAATTACCACTTTGAAGACCTAATACCTTCTCCTAATACAGTCACATCCTGGGGCTCTGAGGGTCAGGAGTTCCACAGGAGGGACACAACGCAGCCCATGACAGCCTATAACTTGTTCATGGAGTGGGCTGGCATGGTAGGGTACAAATAGGGAGCTGCTTCATTCTTTCCCATCAATCCTCATGAACGTTCTCCGTGGACACCCCCTCCATGCCCTCCCACACCAGCCCTGGGCAAAGTCTTGGGCTGGTCTCTGCTCTTTCACTTGCCCTCAGTAAATAAACCAAATGTGTCTTTTTCCATCTTAACCAATAGCTCTACCTTTTTCTCCAGGCATTTCCAGAACTCACCATATTTCTCACCTGTGGCATTCAGGAGACCCCATTTAGAGTCAGGTCCGCATTCCTGCATTTCGGCCAAGCTCTTAGGTGGGTTTATCACCGCTCCTGCTGGGGAGCCAGGTGGGCGGGCAGGGCACCCCACCCCTCTCTCCCATGAGCTGGGAGTGATACGCAGTAACCTGAAACTCTAAAGAAATCTTCCCTGCACGCTCTACCACCTCCTCTTTGGCCAAGGACTGAAAAACAAATTTTGCCACTTATTCCCTCGCCCTGGGTCATTGTTGGGCATACATTCTACTGGGGTCAGCCTTTGGGGTCTCAGCAGAAAGTCTCAGGGTAACACCTTATATGATTTGTTTCCACATAGCTTCAAAGTCAACAACAGTCTTAGGGAATCTTAGAGCTAGAAACGAAGCCCCTGGGAGAAGGGACTGGCCCAAGGGTGCCTGGGGTGGGGGACCGGTGAATTACAGAACCAGGCTTACAGTCCTAACGGCACAGCTCCCCGGGCTCTGGTCTTCCCAACACACTGCTGTTCCGTTGGACTGAAATCAACACAGTTTCAGACCCACGTTTTCCAAACTGAATAGTGCATCGTTAAAAATATATTGGATATGTTTTTAAAATGCCTCCAACTCTGGGTGTTACAGAAGCCTTTTGTCTCCATTTCCCTAGGAGCACTATTGTCTAGAAGGGCCGGATTGCAAAAGGAAGAGAGGGGAATAAATCATTATTGAGGTCACGGAGAAGAGCTTGGCCTGACCACAAAAATTCATGCCTTCTGGTTTGTCCCCAGCATAGCAGGCCACTCCTGGGTTGAGAATAGTGTGATTCCTCCCTCCCCCTTAGCTCTCTCTCCTCCCTCCCTCATTCGCCACACCTCCCCCAACAGGAGGATGTTTAAATTCTGGAAGTGGAGCTTCCATCTGCTCACGTCTTCTCCTATCACCATGGTTACTGGGCCCAGAGTGGTCTCTGTGGAGACAGAGGCAGAACAGTAACCAGGGGCAACTCCACAGCACAAGGCTATAAAAGTGAGCATCAGTTTGTAACCCCCCGTTCCACTGGCATGCCCACACTCATACAATTTTGTTTCTTTGAAGTGCCATGTCAGATTTTAAAGGCCTTTGATCCAGGACAAAAAAAATAAAGTATGTTCAGTAATGCCCTATGACTGTATTAAAAACTCACGCTTCAGGCAGTGCTAGGTCTCAACACGGGGGTGAGTGGTGGGGGTGGCGAAAGGGTCAGTTCTCAGCCCGCCTCAGCCACACCCCACGCATGGTCCACGGTCCAGGTAGGGGCAGAGAGCAGGGAGTCATGGGGGTGAGCTCCTAAGTCTAACCCTGATACAAAAGACAATGGGAAAAGCGGATATCTGTAATTCCTGACCCCTGGGGATCTGACTGGGTCCCCCAGCATAGCCTCAAGGACATTCAGTTTTATTGCCCAATTTTTTCCTGCCAGGTGGCATTTTTGTTCACTGAGCTCTGGGGCCACGTGCAACAGGAGGAGAGAGAATGCGGACGCCTGCAGTGGTTTGGGAGGACTTTGCATTTGGTGAGAAAGAGAGCGAGCTTTAGAATCAGAGGGTCTCTGCTTCCAGACTGGACTTTTGCTCTGGGGGGCTTGCATGGTCGTCTCTCTTTCTGGGAAGGCAGTGGGGCGGCAGGGGGCAGGGTAAGGGCAGAGCACCTCAGTCTGGGTGCACGTGGCATTATCTGTGAGTATGTCAATGACGTCAGTGTCCCGGGCCCACCCCCAGACATTTGAACCTCCCAGATGATATCAGCGAGTGGTCAGTTTAAAGCCAGTGGCCCAGAGGTGCTTCAGCGTGCCCTCCACCAATGAGCTGTAACCCTATGAGGAAATGGCTTGGACCTGCTAGGAAGGGAAAAGACCCAGGGTGGACGCACCCAGGTGAGGTATCCTAGGCTGCTTGCATGGCCAGGGCTAAATGAGCCCAGAGGCCCAGGCATGGCCAGGGCTAAATGAGCCCAGCTCTGTAGCCAGCCTGTGGGACATAAACCATCTGTATGATTGCAAGCAAATCCTTTTCCATCAATACCACAATTTCTTTGTATCTAAAATGAAGAAGACGATATTTTGAGTGTGTTAAAATGTAGACTCTGGAGCCTATGTAACTAAATAGCTGTGTGACCTTGATCGAGTTACTGAACCTCTCTGGGCTTCCATTTCCTTACCTGTTAAATGGAAAGAATAATAGTTCTCAGCTCAAAATATTGAGCACTTCCCTGAGCTAATTCAGGTAAAATGCTTGGCAGTGCCTGTCTTTAGTGAATGTGCAGTAGATGTTGGAATTTACAAGTCAACACTGCAGCATCGCAAATTGGAGAGGATGGACCAGGTGCTCGCTGAGGGCCTTTCTTGGTCATTGATGCAAGGCCCCGAGGAACAGAGTGTGCCTGTGGTAGACAGTAAGGGAGGAAAGGTCACAGAGAGAGAGGAGAGAAGCCTATGTGCAGGGTAGTAGATGGGATGCACAGCCTCATGGGAGCAGGAACTGGAGCCAAAAGAGATATGGATTTACCATTGGACAGGAGAATAAGGAGAATTCATGAAGACAGACCCCTCAAAATCAGAATGCAGAACTTGATCTTTTCCCGTCCCCTGGAGATCCCACACATTTCTCATTGGTGGATTTCAACTTCAAGCAAAATCTTACAAGGGACTTGGTTGTATACAACCAAGAAAAGTAGAGGTCTTCGGGCTGCAGCTCGAATTCCAGGATGGAGCTAGACTCCCTGCCCTCCCTGGCTTTCTCATACCATGGCTGGCCCCCTCGCATCTGGGAGGTTCTGGTGCTTCACGATTCTGCGGAGCATGGTACTGGGATACAATGACCAACTTTGATTTTTAAATCACCCCTGCTCTGTGCTTTGTATGGTCTATAGCCACCAATCCTTGATATCCCTCTGAAATCAGACACAGGATCTTGAACTTGACATCTCTGAACCTGAACGATTCATATATTTTCAGGCTGATTTTTATCATGGGCCCTGACCCCTTGGAGAAGTTAAGAAGCTTGCCTGAGTTTACTAATGATTGAGGGCAAAGTGGGTATTGTGCAAAAACTACTATAATAACACTGTGTAATGCACAATCCCAACACCTCACGCGCTCGTTAAAACACTTATGTCCCAGGCAAAGATGGACACGCCCACTGTGATGTTGCCGGCGTCCTCTGGGTTTGGCTCAAGTCGGTTGGGATTGGCTGAGCTTCTCCCTGACTGTGGGTTGGGCTTAGACTGGCTCCGCCCATCTGCGAATTCGGAGCCAGAGGCTACCTGGCTGTTTTGCTTTCCATGCTGGACTAGAGGGATAAAATTAGGTTGGTGTAGCCTGGGCATGACTTTTAAAGCTTCAGATCAAAAAAGGCACCTGTCACTTCCACCCACATCCATTCACCAGGGCTTGCCGTATGGCCAAGGTCAAGGTCAGCGGGACAGACAGCATTCTGCCCACAGGGAAGCCTTGGCAAGAGAAAGAGGGAAAGGGAAAACGGTCAACAAACGTTGCCTACCATAGGGGAGGATGGTGGGAAAGCTGAGCCGGCAGCAACCCAGACTTCTCATGCTCCAAGCCCTTATTCTGTCTTCCCCAGCCAGCCTCTCTGGGCCCCAAGTTGAAAGGGACCTCTGCCTCTCTGACCCTTGCTCGACTTGGCTTTTGTCCCTTTGTTTAGCTGCCTACTGCGTTAGATTGCAGGCGGTTCAAATCCTGGGTTTTCCTTGCTGCCCTGCACAGGTGGGTACATCGCGGCCCAGGCAATATCCACACCACTTGCTATACCGATGAAGGAAGCATCCGGGAAGCTTCTCTGGGAGGGTGATGCAGGATGGTAAGTTCAGGGTCATCCCACTCTTTTTCTCTTACACCAAGGGCTGCCCTGAAGCACAGCAACGTGATGGGAAGAGACAATCTGGTTCAAATAACAGCTCTACCTCCCACTGCTTCTATATACCCTTGGACAAGTTGCTCTACCTAACGATGCCCGTGATTCCTCATCTGTACAATGGGAATAATAGTAATTACTTTGCAGGATGATTGCTGTTTTTCAAACACAGAACATATAGTCCTAACTCAGGGCCTTCTCACTTGCGGTCGCCTCCCCCTAAGCTGTTGTCCCTGTTTATCTGCATGATTCACTTTGTCATTCCAGCCAGGTCTCTGCTAAAATGCCACCTTGTCAAAGACTTTCTTCCACAAATCTCTGAAATAGCACACAGCCTTCTAGGACACACTATCTCCTGGCCCTATCTGCTTTCCTGCTGTATTCACTGACACAACACTCATTTGTTTGTT